>NC_084984.1:26419238-26481738 GCF_963691925.1 Scomber scombrus
TGTCTGTCACTCAGAAAGAAGAAATCGACACGAGAACAAAAACATGACAAAATGAGGTGGGGGGAAATTGGACTGTCTGGCCTCTGCTGATGCTTTCACAACAGATCTGCTAAAAACATTCAATCATATGTTTAAAAGAGCACAGAATGTGCTCTCCTTAAACTCAGGAAACAGACATAAGACTGAAAAATCCATCACCGCCTCAATCAATGTTTCATTTCAGAGCATATTGTTCTATTAATGCAACATTCAGATGGAATCCAGGCAGAGGAAGCAGAGATGTTTGTGTTAATCATCAAAGATCCACAGATGAAGGTAGGCTGTGTGAATGTGGAGGCTATTCAGTCTTAAAAGAAGAGTGTGGAATTAACTTCTATCATTTCTGTCATTATAAAGGGAAGAAATGCAGCCTTTAATTAAAATAAAAAGTTAAAGTGGAATTTTGGACTGGAAGCATGACATCAGTACAGAGTTAGTGAGAGATATGTGGATGGATATTTAGGTCACATGTTTCCTGTTTGTCTTCATTTATTCCTTATAGCAGATTTGTGAGAGTTATGACAGTGTTTCCTGAGTTCCTATTTCTAATGATTTTTGTCCCTGTTTATTTGTTGTGTTTGTTTGTTCTGTAAAGCACTGCTATACCAATAAAGTTTGATTGATTGATGAAAAAAGTTTCAAAGTGAACTTCTAGAGCAGCTGATAACAGCTCAGCCCAGGAAAGATCTAGTTTGTTTCTTGAGGATTATGATTTGAAATGATGTATTTTCTCTGCATATGATTACTATTCAACATATAACTGCTTTTATTGAATCTCCTCCACACATTTCTTGGCGCAAGCCTGCAAACATTTTTTTAATCCTTTTACACACATTACAGTGTTATACGCTGGCTCATAAACGGGGCTCCTGTGATGGCACCACCTACAACATGGATTCACCTACACGCACACGCACACACACGCACACACACACACACGCACACACATTTCTGTAGAACCCAAGTCCTGATCTGTCTCACAACAGATGGAGCTGTTAAACTGATATCGCATCAAACTGGAACCATTCCATCTGAAACCACCTATATGAACACTGCCTATATACACTAATCCTAATCCTCAAAGCAGATTAGGACTATAGTCTCTGTTTTAACAGCTGTTTTATATCATTAATAATGCTGCTGTAAACATTGTAAATACACTTTCTGATCCACACACAACAAACTGGTTTATCAGATGTAGTTTCTTACTTATTGTGGAGCCTCCTGATCTCATGTTGTTCTGTAATTATGACATTAAACAAGTTCTCTATCAGTTTTCATTAGCTACTTTCTACATTCTTTGTGTGTTTTTTTTTATTTTTTAAATTGGTTGGGACACACACACACACACACACACACACACACACACACACACACACACACTCTTCTTCCTTTTGCTCTCAGGCAAACACTTAATATGTATCTCTACCTGTCACACACACACATACACACACTCATCTGGTCCTCACAGAATAGAAGATGGGAAAGTAGAGGAGGCTACCATCACTATGGCAACAGACAGACACCCCCCACACCAACCCGGTACCCCATCCCCCTCCTACACACACACACTCCTGTTGAAGAGTGAAGAGTGGGGGTAGAGTAGAGTAAAGTAGAGTGTGTGTGTGTGTGTGTGTGTGTGTGTGTGTGTGTGTGTGTGTGTGTGTGTGTGTGTGTGTGTGTGTGTGTGTGTGTGTGTGTGTGTGTGTGTGTGTGTGTGTGTGTGTGTGTGTGTGTGTGGAGAGAGAGATGGAGCATAGGTGATGGAGTAAAAGCATTTCTCTGTGTGTGAGAGATAAAGTGTGTGTGCACTCATTTCTGTGTGTGTGTGTGTGTGTGCGTGCGTGTGATGGGTTTGCTAAGGTCAGGCGCTCGCTGTGGAATACAAATCTGTCATGGCTGACACACTTCCTCCTCTCTCTCTCTCCGTCTCTCACTCGTCCTGCCCTTCGCTTGACCCTCCCGTCTTTCACTCTCTCTTTTCTCTTCTTTCCTCTTACTCCCTCTCCATCCATTCATCCATCCAGATCCTCCCTCTATCATCTCTCCTCCATCGTCCACAGCATGGTGTCGGGCAATTTCATTTTATCTCTTCTCCTCTCTCTCTCTTTATTATTCTCTCTTCCTCCTCCTCCTCCCCTCTTTCTTTCTCTCTATCCATTCATCCTGCTCCTCTCCCTCTCTCTAGGCGTCACTTTACTTCCATTAGCAGTGTTAATAGATGGGAGGAGGAAAAGAAAGGAAGCAGGAAAGAGCAAGAAAAGAACTGAAGATGAGAAAAGTGATAGAAAAACTACTGTGTTTCTTTTCAATTAGCAGCACATTAACTTAATATCCTATGTAATCATATATTTAATTGTTTCTACTCTAACATGTTATGCAAACCATTGTTTATATTTGTTCATTGTACTGTGTAATTGTATTATTCTGCTTATATTGTCTCTCAGAACACGGTCTTCAATTACATGCTGATTAATCCAATGTTTTATAACACAATTATAACACAGAGAGAAGAAGAGAAAGTTTAAAGAGAGAGAAAAGGAAGTGAAAACGTAAGAGAAAAGATCAAAGTGAAAGAAAGAGGAACGGTTAATGAGGAGGGAAAATAATACAGAACCACATATAGAACATTTACAGATGTGGATAAATTATAGTTTCAGTTCTGATATTAAAACTATCTAGAAGGTAAGAGCAGAGGAAGACGAAGGGAGAAGAAGAAGAAGAAGAAGAAGAAGAAGAAGAAGAAGAAGAAGAAGAAGAAGAAGAAGAAGAAGAAGAAGAAGAAGAAGAAGAAGAAGAAGAAGAAGAAGAAGAAGAAGAAGAAGAAGAAGAAGAAGAAGAAGAAGAAGAGGGGAGGGAGAAGAAGCAGGAGGAAGAGTAGAAAGAACAAGAAAGAAAAGGAGAAGAGGAAAAGAAGAAAAAAGTAGTAAGAAGAGTAAAAGAAGGGGGAAAGGAAGAGAACAAGAAGAAAAGAAGGAAGAGGTGAAAGGAGGAGGGGAAGAAAGAGAAGAATGCAAAAAAGAAGGAGGAGAAGAAGGGAAAGAGGAAGAGGAGAATGAGGAGAAAGATAATGAGAAAGAAAAGAAGAAGGGAGAGGTGACAGGAGGAGGGAAAGAAAGAAAAGAAGAAAAAGAAGAGGGGAGAAGAGGGAGAGAGGAAGAAGAGGGAAGAGGAGAAAGAACAACAGAAAAGGAGAAAAGAGAAGAATGAGAAGAAGAAAAGTAGTGAGTAAAAGAAGGGGGAAAAGGAAGAGAAGAACAAGAAGAGGAAGACGAGGTAAAAAGAGGAGGGGTGAACGAGAAGAAGAAGAAAAAGGTTTAAAAAAAGAGAAAAGAAGGAGCAGGAGGAGAAGAGGGGGGGAAGATTAGAGCCAGAAGGATAAGAAAAAGAAGAATGGGGAGAAGGAGGAGGGAAAGAAGAAGAAAAAAGGAAGGAGAAGAACAGTCAGAAGGAGAAGAGGAAAAAGGAGCTAGGAAGAAGAGGAAGATGTAGAAGGAGATGAAGAGTAAGAAAACGAAGTGATGAAAACCCATTCTAACTCATGTTTTGTTGTCCCTACTGGTTCGAGTAGTTCTGATTTAACCACCAGATGGCGCTACAAACTGTGACGCATTGACAGGTAACAATACAGGAGACATAGATGATATCCTGATTACTGATTATCCTGAAGCCTTGTGTGATGTTTGAACATTTTCTTCCATTCCATCATGCTGCTATAAGAAGAAGTGTATGAAAAGAGAAAGCCTCCTTAAAGCTGATTACAATCATTGTCAAGATGAGTTCAGTGAAGTCCAGCTGTGTCCATGGTGTAATGTGATGTAGTATCTCACTCCAAACGCTGACTGTAAACAACGATGCAGCACAGTCTTTATCAGAAGGCTAAACTGAGATAACACATACAGAAAACTATATAAGAAAACACTTCAGCTCTAGGGGTTTCACTCTCCAGGAGACAAACACAAGTTTGGAAACTATTCCAATTATCTTGATTTTAATTCACATGGTGTCATTGTTCAACTCACATCTCTACTGTTGTTCCTCACTTTCTACCAGATTGACAGTCAGTCTTTAAATGACTGACTTTACGGTATAAAATGATTTTCAAATGACAATATCGTTTATCGTAATTATTTCGTCCGACAAAAGTAGTTATCATGACCGGTCTAGAAAAAAGAGCGACTGATGTGGTGGAGGATGATGGACATGATGAACGTGCCAGGTCATTCTGTGAGGCTTTACATGACGGTGAGTTAGGTGGCATCACGCTCATGCAGGCGTTTTCAATTTCGCACAAAGCGTACATTGTGGAAGTAACTAAATCAGACAATAGACGGACAATAATAAGGTCTAACACAGGGATGTCCAAACTATTCCATAAAGGTTCATGTGGCTGCAGGTTTACAATCCAAGCAAACAGGAGCACATCAGGCTTGACTCATTTAATCAGTTGATCTCAGTCTTCAGACAGTTGATTGGTCAAATCATGTATGCTCCTGATTGGTTGGAACAAACACCTGCAGGCACATGGCCTTTTATGGAATAGTTTGGACATGCCTGGTCTAACTTTGATCCATGTGTGTTGTTGTTACCCTTTAAACCTTACTTAGGAAAGGTGCCGTATAAATAAAGTTGTACTATTTTTTTTTTATTTATATATGTGCTTTACATATAAATACAGATCCTCCCACCACTACTTGTTTGTGATTGGTCAGGAAGCAACAAAGCGACAGATTGATGATAAGAAGAGAGAGAAAGAAACATGACATTTAAAGTGAAAAAGTGAGGATGGTAACATCACAGTAAAAACCACAGGAGAGTGGATCTGCTTCAAGACTGACAACGTCAAATAAAAAATAAATAAATAACGCCTCCGTATTCACTGAAAGAAGGAGAGCTGAGGAGCTCCTGCAAAATGAATGAAACGAAGAAGGTTGAGTCGCTCAAAGAGGAAGGAAGAAAAGGGGGAGGGAACAAGAAAGAAACGACAAGTAAGGAGGGACGGAAACAATTAAATAACAAAAGAACCAATTAGAAAAAAAGAGGAGAGGGGATAATTAAAATCTGAACCTGGGAAAACAACAAGGACAGATGGAAAACACACAAAAAGAACCAAGAGACCAAGAAACAAAAGGAGTGAACAAAAAAGGAAGAAACAATGAGAGAATGCAAGAAGGAAACAAGTAGAGGAGGACAGCAGGAGAGGGTGACACACAGGTGAAAGAGTGGAGGGAAGGGAAGAAAAGAGACAAAGAAAGATAGAGAGGGGGACAGATAGAAAATAAAGATTGGGATAAGGATAGATGGAGAGAAAAAATGTAAATCAGTCAGTGTGTTTTCTGACCTTCAAGCAGAAATAAAACTGTAGACATTTGCAATTCAGACACACACAAACACACATCAGATCAGTCCTGAGATGTTTGATGAAAATGGGTTTAAGAGCTCAAGAAACAAATGTAAAGAAATGAAAGAAAGAAAAAGAAAAGACACAAGAGCAAGAGGGCGGTCGTCCTGGATCACTTTCTCACTACTGAAACAAAATAAATCAGAGGAGAAGAGGAAGAATGGAGAGTGAGAGGTTGAGGTGAACAAGATTAGACCACACATCAGTGGCATGAGGTTTAAATCCTGATCCAGCTCCGGGGGTCAGATCCAGACCAGGATTTAAATGAGACTGCACTGCAGAGGGGGCAAGAGAGGAATGAGGAGACTGTAAAACAGAGAGAGCGAGAGAGAGAGAGAGAGAGAGAGAGAGAGAGAGAGAGAGATGGAGGGGCAATGCCTGCCACACTCATGTATGAATACATTAACATACACTCCAAACATACACACTATCAGACACATCATAGGAGACACACTGATTCATGTAAATTAACACACACACACACACACACACACACACACACACACACACACACACACACGCAAAATAAACCTCGAAATATTCATTTTCGGATGACACAGAAGTTGTGTTAGCAGTTGCTAGTAGCGGTTAGCTTAACATTTATGTTGTTGATGGGACAAATGTTGATTTAAGAGTCATTGATACTGTAAGTGGACTTAATGGAGCCTGAACAGCTGCATCCATCTCATTCACACTTATTAACATTCTTCTGTTGCTATATTTGAAGAAGATGACAGCTATCCATCACCAAACACAACAAAGAGTTACAAGTTAGCGACTAGCTGGTGAACATAGTGGAGCATTTAGCAGCTAAAGAGCCAGATGTGTTCCCAGTATTGGTTGAGCTAAAAGGAGAGTGAATGTAACTGTTCTCTGTTTATTCTTCTGCCTCCAAAATAACCAAAATAGCTTCCTACAAGCTATATTATCAAGTGTGCTAGTTAGCAACAGTAATGCTATCGTAAGCTAGCTGACATTATTTGAATACAACAAATGTCTCTACCATGATCATCACCACAAAGAATTGACACATGGATGTATAAAGAGAACTGGATACATTCCTATGAAAGCTGCTGAGTGGCAAATGAAGTCAAAAAAAGTTCTTCATCTTCCACGTAGCTTATCCGCATTGTTGGGCACATTTAGCGCACTGTCCGCTTCAGCTAGGCTCAGAAAAATGTGGGAAGAAAATGGAAAAATGTGATGTTGTCACACACAGTTTGGACGCTATGTCGAATTGAATTCAAAGCCTGGTGCTGTTCCTGGGGGCTTGTTATTCACTGTAGTGCTCTACATTTACCCTCCAGTATTTTATTTAAATGTCTGAATGCTGACTGTGTAAATATCTCCACTATATTTTTCCCTCTAATATTCCACCATGGAACAAAAAAAAGTCCATGACATGTACGCTACTTTCTGCTAACAATTCCGCAGTGCTCCACATTTTAAAAGATGTGAAAACTACCATCATGTGACTCTACAGCTGATGGTGACGACACAAAATGATGACGATTAGTTAGTGTTTGAAATCTTGGTTTGCTGCTCACTACTTAGTGAACTATGAAGTGTTTATTATACAGGGAGCAGTGAATGAGTGAATAAGTGATTTCAGACAAATCCTGTGTTTACAGGACAGACCAGCAAGTCAGCCACAGAAAACCAGTGAAGAACAGTCTACTATTTCCATTTCTCTATCTCTCTCTCTGTGTGTGTGTGTGTGTGTGTGTGTGTGTGTGTGTGTGTGTGTGTGTGTGTGTGTGTGTGTGTGTGTGTGTGTGTGTGTGTGTGTGTTGGTATTTTACCCGAGCGAAAGATGTAAATGTTAGATAGATGTCAAGACTGCAAGAGCAATATCGTGTGTGTGTGTGAGAAGAGTCACTCCAAGGATCAAGAGGCCTGGCATCGTCAAGGGTAACAAGGTGGTATGCACACACACACACACACACACACAGACACAACCGCCATGATTTCTCATGGGAATGTCTGATTGGCCGCTGTGAGCCTGCTGGGATGCTCGGTTCCCGTGGCGATTGTAACCAAGCGATAACACCAACCATCTGACCCTCTTAATGCCGGTTTGTGTGCCTGAGTGTGTGTGTGTGTGTGTGTGTGTGTGTGTGTGTGTGTGTGTGTGTGTGTGTGTGTGTGTGTGTGTGTGTGTGTGTTGCCATCTGTGCGGTAGCTCAGGGGACAAGCAACACACTGAACAGTGATTAAAGCAGAGACAGAGAAAGGAAGTGAGGAAGAAAGAAAGAAATAAAGAAAAAAAGGAAGAAAGAAATAAAGCAACAAACAAACAAAAACAAACAAAAACAAACAAACAAAAGACAGAAACAAAGGGATACTTGCATCTGCATGTCTTCATCAATCAGCCAGGTTGATGAAGACATGCAGTGAAGTCAATAGGGAAAAAGTAGAGTGGGGCGAGAGAGCGAGAGAAAGAGAAGGAGAGAGAGAGAGAGAGAGAGAGAATGAAGAAACCGTTGAGTCAAGTGTGAAAGCTAGTAACATTGAGAAGTAAAACTTGTTTTTACTGTACTACTTAAACGTTTATATTAAAGTTAATCAGGACAATTTTGAAGGACATGAATTTGATGTTCTGATGACTTTTTCTTTTGCTGCGCTAGCTTAAAATGAGTGTAGTTGGCTTTATTGAAAAGAGAAAAAAACGATAGGAGAAAACATGTAGTGTGTAATATAAACCCAACACTGTAGATATCACTGTGTAATCATCACACATTTTGAATTGCTTCAAAAATGTATGTCTTGTGGCGTTTTGTTTTATAAGTCACAGAAATGCTTAGCGTTCTGTTTTTGTGGATATTTGAGTCAGAGTTATAAAGGACTTATGAGATAACTGCGAGCTCTTGCAAACTGAAAAAAAAGACTATTGAATTTTAAAAATTCTGAGCGAGAGGACAACTGTGAAGATTTTCAGTGAGTGGGAGGCACAAAGACACACTGCAGCTGTGTGTGGAGGAGTCAAGGAGCCACTCCACGAATCTGCACTGTGATTATACTACAACAAGAGCCGCCTAACTGAACTCAAACTAAGTAGTAGACTGAAGTGAACTAAACTTTTTCAATAAAAATGCAACTCCCATCTGAAGAGGAATTAAACAAGGGCTACAGACAATGACTGAACACTAACCGGGTACTAACAGAAACTGAAGGGTAGACCATTAATTTATTTTCAGTTTGGTGAATCTAATAAGAGCTCTACATAAAAGGGACTCATTTAAGTTGGTTTGATTTCTTTTAAAAGGTCTATACTTTTTCATTTAGCCAGTCTAAGTGAAATATGTGAACGGTTGATTTTGTTTTATTTTCAAGGGGGAGAATGCAGATGTCTTCTCCTTATAGAATCTAGACTAAAGACAGGTATTTAATTGGCTTTTACCTATTTCACTATAACGGATGGTGACAGGTAGACAACTACTATGATAGTAATTCAGTCAGTATTAAAGTCTGTTAGTCAGTTAGTTGGTTAACTAAGTCCAGCACTCTTGTTTTTGAGTAAATCAGCCACACAGCTAGCTAAAGTAGATAGCTAATGTATATAGATAAATATCAGATTGGTTATTGCAGCAGTTACCTAGTTGGTGAGTTAGCTGTCTAGTAGTTAGTTGTATGTATGTTGGTAAGGTAGTTAGCTGTCTAGTAGTTAGTTGTATGTATGTTGGTAAGGTAGTTAGCTGTCTAGTAGTTAGTTGTATGTATGTTGGTAAGGTAGTTAGCTGTCTAATGTGTTAGTAATTGATAAGGAAGGTGGCTGGTTCATTTATTTTTTAGTCTGTTTGTCACAAATGTAATGTTAATGAGCTAGACAGATAACTGAGGAGTATATCTTTTAGCTATGTATACAACTAGTACATCAGTTATCTAGTTAGCAAGCAAGTTATGGGGCTTTTCCATCGTACAGTTCTAGCACTACTTGGCTCGACTCTACTGTTTTTTTTTTTTGCTTTGCCATTAGGGATAGTACCTGGCACCTGGTACTTTTTTAGTACCTGCTCTGGCGAGGTTCCAAGCAAGCCGAGCCGATACTAAAATGTGACGTCAACAGACTGCCGGCCACTGATTGGTCAGAGAGTGTCGTCACTGGAAGAGTCATGAGCCGTCCCACACAAGAATCAAAACCCGCCATTTATAAATACTGGCAACAATAGTTACAGCGAGTTTCACAGGAGTTAACATGGCTCCTATGCGCAAAACTACAGGGCGGTCCTTTGTTGAGGTGCAGACGTTCCGGCGGTTTCGCGCAACTGTGCTATGACGACCCTGCCCATGTTGAGGAGGTACTATGAAGTAATGGATAACGATGTACCTGGTACCAAACCGAGTAGAGTCGAGTGGAGCCGAGTAGTGCTAGAACTGTATAATGGAAAAGCGCCATTAGTTAGTTTGCGATTTAGCAAGTTAGTCAGCGAGTTAGTTATTTAGCAAGTTAGTTAGCAAGTTAGTTAGTCAACCAATTAGTGATTTAGCGAGTTAGTTAGCAAGTCAGTGAGTTAGTTAGTCAGCCAGTTAGTGATTTAGTAAGTTAGTTAGCTAGTGAGTTACCTAGCTAGCTTATTGTATGTATGTGGTATATTGTATTTTGTGGTGTCTTATTGACAGAAAACAGCAGCAATTGCTTAGTTAAACTAAAATGATTACATGCAGTATAAAACAGACAATGTATGTAAGTGATAAAGGTCAGGCTCTACCTTCTGTTAATAAAGCTGTTTTCTGACAGAAACACTATAAAGACAGCCAAAAAGACACCAGTGTGTGTTTTAGTTTCTCTGATAGTATGTGACTCCAGCTAAAGATTGCAGGCAACAGACTGTGATCAGAAACCTGCACATATCCTGGTTAGTGTCGGAATGATCCCATCATATCATCTATTTTATGTTCTGTTGTAAAACGGGATGGTTCAGGTTTCACATTAACAGCATCCTAAAAATTCAAGAATACTACCACAATAATACACACTGTGACTGTAACTGTACTCAATGTCTCCTGCCCCGTTTCATTCTCTTTCACACATACACACACACACACACACACACACACACACACACACACACACACACACACACACACACACACACACACACACACACACACACACACACACACACACACACACACACACAGCTGCTGGGCCATTTAAATGCAGAGTGATTCTACAGTATTGTGCTGACTCGGGTGTTCTACAGACTGGTTGAGCTGTTCACATCTTCATATATGCGTGTTTGTGTGTGTGTGTGTGTGTGTGTGTGTGTGTGTGTGTGTGTGTGTGTGAGAGAGAGAGAGAGGTGGTAGTAACTGCTGCTGTCAGACCATATGACTAACTGAGTTTTTAACCCTGACACAAAAAACAACACAACACAACCACTTTGCCAAAACCTGCCGACTCCCGTTGTTCTCTCAGCTGTGATCTGATTACTAATAAACTGAACATCAGACCAGAGCGCTTCCTGCTGGGAAACACTTCAATAAATCACTGCTCTGTCTTAAACTCAGATGGATTCAGCAACCAGCTTGTGATGTCATTAAAATATGGTGGCACATGTGGCAGGACTGCAGGTCGTATACATCTGACTACAGAAAAGAATTTACAGTTTAAACTTCATCAATAACTGTGGCAGAGTGAGTCAACTGCTTTCATCACAGAGGAAAAAAATCATTTTGTCATATCCTTTACCTTTGAATTATGACTTCTGTAACTGTATTCAGTAACTCCTTAAAATCTAAAATATGACTTCTGTGTAAAAACAATAGTTATTCCATAATCCCTGTGGTTTCTTAAATTAGAAGGTGATGAGTAATAATTGTAAGATACAGAAGTCAAAATTTGATGGAACATGGCAGGTAGCAGGAATAGTTTTCTCAAATTTAAATTATCATTATTTAATCATGCTCAAGGAAGTCATTTATGTAGAAATTACTTATTTGTGTGCACAAATTATCAAACATAAATTGTGTCATTTGTGCTCCATTTTTTTCATCTCAGACTTTCTCTCTTATTAATGGCCCCGATAGTGCTGTCTCATTTTTACTGATACATACATGAAAGAACAAGTTTCCACATGGTGGCGCCTTAACTATCTGAACTTTCATTTCAAACATTGGTTAAAATCATAGTTCTGACGTGTATACCTCCATCATCTTGTATATAATAATAACATCTGTAGTCATCTGTAGTGTGTAGCTATCTGCATTTACATCATGTAACTGGTCATTCTTCACTTCACACACAGAAGTGTGGATGTATGTTCAGTTAGCAGTAGCCACAGTAGCTAAATGTGTCTATATGGTGATAAACAGAAGATTCTACTGTAAACTCTCTGAAGCAGTGCAGCGCTCACTGCAACACAATGTAGGACAAAAAAGATAAAAAAATAATGAGATGAAGTCATTATAGACATGAAAATGTAAGTTGATGACAGAAGGTTGTGTTAATTGAGGAGCAGCGACAGGGTCATCAGATCTATCAGCTGTGTGTGTGTGTGTGTGTGTGTGTGTGTGTGTGTGTGTGTGTGTGTGTGTGTGTGTGTGTGTGTGTGTGTGTGTGTGTGTGTGTGTGTGTGTGTGTGTGTGTGTGTGTTCCTACCTGGCTCTCTCAGCAGCAGTTGAGCCATGGCCTGTGAGCTGCCAGCAATGTTTTCAGCGACACACTGATAAAATCCTTCATCAGACTTCACCAGACCCAAAATCTGCAAGTTACTGCCATCCTGAACAATAAGAGACAAATACACAGACATGTAAATAAAAACATTTATATGTCATGATTGAAAGCGATTTAGACCAATATACCAAAACAAGAGAAAAAAGCACTGTGTGAGGGCATGAGTGTGTTTGGGTATCTCTTTACAGCAGATTATGGGATTACAGATTATGAGAAATATCCAGATGATCAGATTATGAAATGTGTATTACTTACAGTTTCACTGCTAAACACTCATTATACAGTATTAGAGATGATATTCTTGTTTCATAAATTCTTCATGGGTTTATTGATATAATAATATGAATTTACTGTAATTTATTAAATAAAAGCTAATCCAATAAGGCCGAGTCCCAAATGCTGGCATGAACAAATAAAAGAAAATCCTAATAAAGGCTGGGTAGTAAACACTGAAGAGACTGTCAGCTCAGTTCAGTAGAATGAACATTTCCACAGTACACAGCACTTAAATCACTGACAACAGTCATGTCATACTCTCTCACACTGCTTTTATTCAGTCTTTTATTCAAATTGCTTTGACTTTAGCTCTTGTTGGATTACTGTTAAACTACCCTGTTTTATTTATTTTACTTCCCCTGTTTTAATATTAATATAGCACAAGTTGCAGTTTTTTCACTATTTTTGAGCCATTGCAACATAATCTTATTCTGATGTGCACTGCATGGTGTGTAGTCTGACTGACAAATAAATCTATCTATCTATCTATCTATCTATCTATCTATCTATCTATCTATCTATCTATCTATCTATCTACCTATCTATCTATCTATCTATCTATCTATCTATCTATCTATCTATCTATCTATCTATCTATCTAGTCTGAAACGTCCTAACTTATCAAACTAACACTCGTGAGCGCAGTAGCTTTTTTCAACTTTTGCCATTTTTGCCTTGTAATTCTTAATATGTAAAAAAAAAAATGTTTCATTACAAATTGACTTCGACCTGTAATTCTTAACTTTAAGATTGTATGTGTTTATGCTGATTCATTGATTCATTTGAATGTAAGTATCATAAGTTTGTCGTTCTATTTAGATTTTTACTATTCAATTATCTAGTTTGTGCTTGATGCTTCTAGCTGAGTGACTAATTAAAATTCTTTTAAATAACATACACTATTATCTTTTAAATTTGACTGCATGCTGATTCAAAGTTCCACCAATCAAAAGTAAAAATACAGTGTATTTTCTATGTGTGTGTGTTCCTGGATTGTGTTTGACTCACCACTATCTGGAAGTAGTCGCTGGGGATGACTTCCTCTCCGTTCTTCATCCAGCGGACGCTCGGCGGTGGGTTTCCCGTCACGGCGCATTCCAGCTCGATGTCTGTGGACTCGTAGGCGTACGTGTTGGTCGGGTAGTTCAGGAACTGAGGAGGTACTGCAGAAATACACAAAACCAGCCAATCAGAATCTGTTGTTACTGTTCAGCACCTCTCCTCACTTCATTTTACTTCAGGCTTGAGTTTCACATTAACAGGTTTCTGTAGCCGACCTCAGTTAATTACAAACTAATTAACGCAATTACACTCGGAGTCATCAGCTTATTACCGGAGAGCTCGTGTGTTTGATCTCATTACCCTCCATGGATCATTCCATCATCGTCTCCTCGTGGTCAGCTGCTGATTCATTTAACATTTTCAGGCAGGTTATGTGTGGGTTGGTATATACTGTATATAAACCCTAACTGACAGGTTAACTAGAGAAACAACAACAGCAACAGGTTTCTAACCACCTGATTAGGTGGTTTGCTTTTTAGCAGCAGTTGCAATCATTTTTCTATTTATTGACTATCTAATTATCTTTAGGAGATGAAAGTGAGGTATACTGTGGAGTGGAGCAGTGAACTCCATCAGTAACAAACCAGACCGGCTGACCGACACACACTGCAGCATTGAACAACTCAAACCAACTCTGAGGTTTAGAAAATAATGTTTCACCTCAAACACTCTGCATCTGCTCAGCGTGTTGTACAGTGATGTCTCTCATGGAGCTAACGGTGCAGTAGATAGGCTGCTCTCCACTGCTGGAGGCATGATGTTAATACCAACACAGCGGAGCACTCCACACCTCCCTCAGTTTGTTATTCTCACACAGGCAGGAGACTGGAAGATGCTTTCAAATATATTCAGTCAAATGTAGTTCACTTTTTTGAAATTAAAAGGCTGCAGATGATTTATCTCATCTGCTTTATTATATTTCAGTGAACTAAGAACTGTGACAAAGTTTTGATGCATCAATAATTGTTTTATCATTACATCATAATTCCCCTCCCTAATTAACAATGGATCAAATCACTACCTCCATGTAAATGCTGTGATAAACTCACTGATTATTAGTGTCTGACTCTGCACTGCTTATCAGCTCTGCACTGTTTCACCAGCTTTTTACTCCTTTTATTGTTTTTTGTTGTTGTTATTACTTGTATTGTTTTAGTTTGAAGACATACACATGTATGGTTTCATTCACAGTTTAAAATCTGTGTGTAGGGGAGAGGAGAGGGAAATCAGGAAAGAAAGAAAGAAAGAAAGAAAGAAAGAAAGAAAGAAAGAAAGAAAGAAAGAAAGAAAGAAAGAAAGAAAGAAAGAAAGAAAGAAAGAAAGAAAGAAAGAAAGAAAGAAAGAAAGAAAACAAGAAAGAAAGTAACAAAGAAAGAAAGTAAGCAAGAAAGAAAAAAAACAAGAAATAAAGCAAGTAAACAAGAAAGAAAGAAAGCAACAAAGAAAGCAAACAGAAAGCAAGCAAGAACAAAAGGAAAGAAAGAAAGCAAGCAACAAAGAAACAAAGAAAGAAAGCAAGCAATAAAGAAAGAGAAAGAAAGAAAGAAAGCAACAAAGAAAGCAAGAAAGAAAGAAAGAAAGGATTATTGAAGGATTATTGAAGGACACACAAGCAGGTGGCAGTGTAGGAAATAAAGAGACAGAAATAGAGACATCAGTGCATAAGAAGAAAGAGAAATAACAGAAGGAAGAAATGAAAGAAAAGTGAGAGACACGAGGAAGAGGAAAAAAGGTGATTTGGAAACTGCTTGAAGAACAGAAGAATAGGAGAAGAGTAACAGATATATACAGAGAAAGAAAAGAAAGGTGGTAATAGGTGTTGGTAATAGAGAACAGAGTGACAGAGTGATAAAAGAAGAAAAAAAAATGGGGGAAAAAAAATATAGGAGAGGCAGAAAGTTAAGAGGGGAGTAGAGTTGTGTATGTGTGTCTTCCCTCCCATCAATATATCATTATCTGGAGGTGTAACTTTATCACTGCAGTAATGCTCTAATTAAGAGCTAACGATTTCCTTTAAAGTGGGAGCTGCTGCTTCACCACACCAGCAACTACACACCAAACCACACAGGTCAACACGTGTCCAGGAATTAGCCTGAGACGCCCAAGAACACAAATGAACTCAGCGGGAGCGTTGAAGTCGTCGAAAATTGTGCGAATTCAGCTGCAGTTCCTCTAAACCGCCACTAGATGCTGCACCACGAAATTGCATTGAAGTGAATGGGAAATCCTGCCGAATCAAAAATGACTGATTCAGCTGTGTCCCAATTCCAAGTCCTGTTTCAAATGTTCAAGTAATGTTTATCCAAAGCAATGTACTGTTTGGTAGTCACAGGAAATGATGCGTAATACGAGGGGATAACACCTGACCACTTGCGATTGTATTGGGTGATGAGATTTCAGACAATTGGCGATAATCTACTTTGATAGAACAGATGATCTCTCAACTATTTGATTTATAATGCAATCTCCTGTGTCACCACGTGATACAACACAACCGTTTAAACCTTTTGAACCCAACACTGTTCTTACTTGCTTTGATCCTCTCTATTTATAGGCTTATAGCAGGGTCACTACATGTGTCACTCAGGCATACAGTATATCGTTTGGTTTTTTGCAGTTGTTTGTTTTTGTTGTTTTTATTCAGGATAGGTTTGGATATTTTAAAAAAGGCATTTTTTAATTTGAGTTCAGTGCTTCCCATATAATCTTGAGTCTATGGTGGTTTGACCTCCGTCCAACCTTCTAGGGGGGTCCGTGGGCATGCTCTCCTGGAAGAACATCTTGTCAATTTTTAAGTCAGTTTTGATAACAAAACATGGATATATTTATGAAATGTCCATATTTGAGATGCTTTACTGAAGCAACCAGTTAAAACAAAGCAACGTTTTGGAGAGTGTACAGATATGTTGGGCTTACTATGGAACTGTGGCGGCACAAATTAGACTATGGTGGGTCGCTACAATCTATATGATTAATGGCAAACGCTGGAGTAGTACTTTATGCTGTAGGATACCTTTTTGTGGGAAACATACAAAAACATTGACATTTTATTATTTTCTGTATGTATGCCCCGATTCATTTATTTTTTTCACACAGCACAAATGTCCAGATATGAATGGACAGAGGGTTTCAGACAGGGCACCTGAGATATAAGAACCATGTTGATGGTTTAGCTTTAGTGATGTCAAAAAATGTATGACGCATATTTTGTACGAAAAAATAAACGTACATTATTATTATGTAACATAACAGTTAAAAGGTTATTATTCTCTGTAAAGTTAGATCAGACAAAGCTGTGTGTGTGTGTGTGTGTGTGTGTGTGTGTGTGTGTGTGTGTGTGTGTGTGTGTGTGTGTGTGTGTGTGTGTGTGTGAGTGTGGCTCTTCCTCTTCAGCAGTCCCCTTATTTGTCATATAAGACGACTGCTGCTTCCCCAGCAGCCTTTATTGTGTTTGGGGAATTCCCGCAGTGATTGTTTGGATGTTTTTCTCCTTTTTTAAATTTTTTAACTTTTTTCTTACAAACCTGCAGGTTTAACACTGATTACCTGGTCACCTGAGGAGATATGATAATGAAAGCGTTTGTGTTTCCTGGCGGCTCTTTTTGATAGCGGCAACGACGGGCAGGACGCCGCGTTAATACAACTCTACTTCCTGATGCAAACAGCTGAGAGTGGCCATTCACATGCTAATGAGACGCATCAACAACTAGCTGACCTCCACCAGACACAAGACGTCTGATTCCACCTCGTCTGGATACAAACACACACACACTTATTGTTTGTAAAGGACAATATAACTGACTATTTCCTGCAAATGGTTAAAATAATTAAATTGTTAATGAAATGTGATAGACACCATTCAAAACGGCCAGGAAAGAATGATCTATGTCTTTCTTTCACACACACACAATCAGTGATACTACCCTCTCTATAGGTCCACCATAATAACTTCCACTCAGTATTCAAATGGAAATCAGCTCCATCATTCAATTCAGTGAACATCTGCTGTGTGTGTGAGTGTGTGCATGTGATGATAGTACCCAGTGAAGGATACACACACACACACACACACACTGAATTAAAGTCTCAGTTCTCTTCGTGTGAACACAAACTCGTTAGGAGCCTCTTTCAATCTGCACTTAACCACCAATTATCTGTCATTAAGTACATCCATGGAGATTCACTATACACACACACACACACACACACACACACACACACACACACACACACACACCTTATCATTCACTGTGGACATGATGTGTGAAAGAGTTAACATGCTATAAAGCCACTGTCATTCAAGATAGCAGGGCTGTGGATGGCTGGAGGCTCAAAACACACTACAACAATGGAGGCGGGCTGGAAAAGACATGTTATTTTTCTCACTATTACTGAACTTAAAGGTGATGTATAATGCATATTTCTATATTTACATTATGGGGCTCTACTAGAATATTTAGACTATTTATTTATCTCATATTGGCCCTTTACTCAGCCCCTTATGGCGCTTTTCCACTACACAGTTCTAGCACGACTCGCCTCGGTTTTTTTTGCGTTTCCACTAGGGATAGTACCTGGTACCTGGTACTTTTTTAGTACCTGCTCCGGTGAGGTTCCAAGCGAGCCAAGCCGGTACTAAAATGTGACTAGTGAACTAGTGAATAGTTTGAAATATACGTCTTATGACTTTCAAGTATTCAGATGCTTTATTCACAATGTAGCACCATAATGTAAAATTTAAAACTCCATTAAAATTAGACTTGAATGAAAGCGCTAAGGTTTTATCAGCCAAATGTCATTTACATTAAAGTGAAAGTATCAAAATTGAAATGGCCTATTATGCAGAATAGCACATATCAGTGTTATATCATTACATAATGTATTAGTAGGTTTTTATTCATGATGCATTAACATACAAGCAGCATTTTAATGTTGTCACTGACAGAGATGATTCTACTCAGTACAGTGTTTGATGGTTGCTGTATAACAATGCATCATGTATTTTACATGCGTACAGTGTACAGTGGGGGTTTTTTAAAATTTGATCTTAATTGGCAAAAACACAGACAAAAAAGGAATGTAATTCTTATCTGTTACTTTGAATGTATAAATTCACCTTTTGGCTTAATCTGACACAGCATCAACTGTTGCCTGCAACCGTGCTAAATCATACTGGTTGTTCACACTTTCATACAGTGGCTGTAACAATAAAAAACTAAGATAAAAACAGAAAAAATACTGACTATAAATATTACCGAAAATGGCGTTTAGGATTAGAATTTAACACTTGTTGAGTTTGAATTGAAGCAGCTCAAACTCTCAGTAATCTGGTTAGGCTTCAGTGCCAGGCTCAAGCACACCGCAGCAGCACAATGAAACGCTGGTGGAATCTTTTTTTTAATATATCTAACATTATTTAAGTCCCTCTCCTCTGATCCTCCTCTGACCCAACGCAGACCAACACACAAGCTAAATCTCATTTTTCTACAGAATTAAGGTGAATGGATTTTCCATCAGAGAGAGAGAGAGCAGAGCAGAGTGATTACAGTGGCGCCGAGGGACAAAACATCAGGGAATCCCACAAAAAAAACATTCCTACAATCTGTTATAATAATGGGCTTCCCTTTATTTTACTCAACTGCAGATACTAGCTCTTAATATGAAACAACCTTAAACCAGCTTTTACTTTGAAGCGTGGAGATTTTGCAACACTTCGAAGGAAACCAATTCCATAAGCACAAGTCTATTCACCTTCTTTTTCCTACATAAAAATACAGTTTTTAACTTTCATCACTGTTTTCATATTTAACTAGAAGTGCTTCTACTTTGCTGGGTTTTTTTATCACTGTCAAACTACTGTCAAGAAAATTCAACAGCTGCATGTATGTTTCATGCTAAAAGCCTTCTAGCGCCTTTAAAAGCACATCTGCATCATAAGGAGAAACTGAGCAGCGGATGTGTATGTGACATATGAGTATGACATGGCTGTTGTTGTACTGGTGGCATTGCTGTTGTAGAAATGTACATTATACTGAAGATACTGACAATTTACATTATTTTTTTGCTATTTCCATCACTGTCACCACTGATAAAAAAACTGACTTTTCTCTGCTATCTGAACACAGAAGTGAAAGACAGCTGTGCTTTTTTTTGGGGGGGGGACGATTTCTTCCTCGACTGCAGCTCACAGCAGGACTGCAGACTTCCAGCTGGATGCCTCGGCAACTGTTTAACCAGGCAGCGGTGGCAGTCATCGTAGCAGGATGGCACAGTGGATATTTGTAATGCCTAATTAGATCTGTGTGGTCCTCGCTGTCCGACAGCCTTGACCCAAATCCGGTCAGATCGGCGTAGTCGGGTTCCCGCTGAGAGACGCTGGCGGGCCGAGGCACCTGAGGCCGACCTCACCTGTCGGTCCCAGCCGGAGCCGTCGGTCCGGACGAGCGGGTGAAAGCCTGCGTGAAGGTAATCGCTGTGGACAAAAAAGGCAGGAAGGACGGGGAAGGATGCTGACAGACGCTGCGAAAGAGCAACGCAAGGTGAAAGGTCAGAGAAGCTGCTGAGTACAAACAGCAGCCGGAAGCGAGACTGTTTAGGTATATAAGGATGGAATAAGAGAAATACCTTTTTAAATTCAGTTGGTAGAAACAGATTGCACTAAAACTGAAGATCCCATTAGAATAACATTCACTTCTCAAATTACTCCCAAAACCAGCAGCGAGAGCTATTTTACATAATATCAATTTCCAAACAAAAGAAGCCACAGATGGGAGGATTAAGGGCGGCAAACAAGGACGAAACGGATGGCAATCTGACTGCCGAGAAGGAACGGGAATATCCCAAGATTCATCAAAAACATCTAACCAATCTGCAGACAGATGGTAAAAGTGAACAGATGTCCGGAACTGATGAGCTCACGTTTTTTTCCACTTTCATGTGAGACGTTTGTTGTCTCCGCAACGAGCCGTGGAGGAAGAGGCGTCTCTACAGGAAGGTCACAAGCGGTTACTTCCTTTTCTTGATAATCAGCTGTTGACTCGGAGATCAAACGCGGCACGATGGGTAGTAAACACAAAGCGGGTCCGTTCTCTCAGGGTCAGAGTCGCACTGAAAAGTCACGTTAAGTCCTTTTCATTTTCCCCTCTGTGACTTGATTGAGTTCTAATCCTGGATTACAAAGTTGAAGAGACAAAGGACAGGTCAGGCTGATTTGATTCGTCGGCCGGGCCGGGGCGCTCAGAGGGCGCATTAAAAACCTGCGATCAGGCAGAAAGAAATGAGCAGCGGTGGCGACGGCAGAGCTCTGGACGGACTGAGACGGATTAAACAGTCTGAACATACGTGAGCAAAGAGCCGGCAACACTTTAATCTGTAACACAGAGCGAGTTCACAAAGAGACGCTGATTAACTGAGGGACGGTTAAGAGTTCTGAGACAGAGAGAAAGACAGAAGCAGAGTTCATCATGTAGTCTGGATATCATGGGATTTGGCGTGGAATGAAAAGCTACTATCTGTATTTGTAACCTTGGGACGAGGCATTATTAGAACCCTGCAGAATCTGACTGATTCAGATCCGAGCAAGACAATTATAGGTGTGAAAACGCCCTAAATTTGTTTACATTTTGGTGAATTAAAAGTCATGCTGCCTTTAGCTACGAGCAGTTTCCACACTATGTACAAGCAAGTTTTAAGGAGCACCTTTTCATATTCAAATAGTCATAAATATTACTGTACATACTCAGTAATACTGTACAAACTGAGTATTTTTTCTGTATCTGGTAAAATCCCTTATATTAATATTCTCCTCCAGTATCACACCAGCTTCTCCCTGTTCTCCTGTGTCATCAAACGTTGGTATTTCACACTAAAATATGTTAAAGTGAACATGAGGCCAGAGAGACGTTCAACAGATCCAGATGTGACTCAGCCCCATTGTTATGTTAAATTGACTTTTTTTTCTCAGTACAGTACTGCCAGCAAATGCTCTTCCTCTGCTCAGGGACCTCCTGTCTGAACTGTTAGCAACAGAAGTCATAGTCTGTGCACTGCTCTGTATAAAATCGGATATAATATTGTCAGAAGTTTGTTGAAGTTCATTGTTCACTGCCTAGTTTGACCCGATGTTAGATAGTAGATGACAGTAGATGACAAATCTAAAGACCTTTTCACCCAGTTTCTAAATGATTTCATGATGATCTACTGGCCAGAAGATTATTTAACAAAATCTCTGTGTGTCAAATGTCACCGGATATCTCTGATTAAACTGAAATTGTTTTTTGGATAAAAAAACCCCAATATGGAGCCGCAGAGGGACAAGTCTGAAATATGTGAGTGATGAGCAGTTTTGGCTGGACTTATGAACATATTGACAAACCAAATATCCTCCCTCTGTATTAGCGAAGACTTCCCCCTCTCTGCAGGAGCTCCGTGGCAGCGCTCCCTCTCTCTACTGTCTCTCTTTCATGTCTTTCACTCGGTGGTTCAGTGTTTTTCGGGCGACTGGCGGCATGGCCGGCCGGCGGCGCAGCGGGGGAGTTTGGCAGCTTGTTAAATGTTTTCTAAAAACACCCACAGTAATTCACAGAGCCTGTAATTAATCAGGAGAGGAGCCCCGCAAGCCACAACTAGGAGGTGTGTGTGTGTGTGTGTGTGTGTGTGTGTGTGTGTGTGTGTGTGTGTGTGTGTGTGTGTGTGTGTGTGTGTGTGTGTGTGTGTGTGTGTGTGCGTGTGTGTGTGTCATCTTTCCTGGAGAGGTACTTCATGATTCCACAGTGAAGTGACACAATCAGCGCAGATCACGGAGACTCAACCAATCTGTTTTTCACTGCTGTGAAGCGGTCTGTGTATATGTATATGTGTGTGTGTGTGTGTGTGTGTGTGTGTGTGTGTGTGTGTGTGTGTGTGTTTTGGGGTTTTTAAGCAATGTTTCAATTAACACTAAAAGAACTCTCATTTTAAACAAGTGTGTAAAGCTTTAGCTCAGATGTGGTTGCACTGCAGGATGGACTCAATCATTTGAGGTTGCACATTAGTAACGCTGACATTGTGTTTCCCGGAGTAAGAAAGCAGTGAGCTAAAGATCTTGATGATCATGATAAAGATCTGCCTGGTGAAATGTAACTTTTAACATTACACCAACTTGACTCATGTTGTTCCTCTTTCGTTACATAATAAGCAGCAGAAGATGTTAAAGTCTTTGAAATGGTTGCAGTGACTTGCTATTGGTCTACATAGCAAATTGATGGGTGAAAACCAAGGAGGAACTTGACATGGAAAATATTTGGGAATGGGAATTCACCCATGTGAGTGAATCTGCTGATCATGACAATCCCATTAGAATTCATTTATATGCTGGAGGCCTCAACACTGTAACAAATGATTTTGAAAGAGTTATACATGCTTTTATCTCGACTACCGTAAAGCCCTTTATGTTGGTGTTAGCCAGGCCTTCTTTTCACGCTTACAGTCGGTCCAAAATGCTGCAGCTTGTCTTTTAACAAGACCATGCGAGTGAGAGCACATTTCCCCTGGCTCCCTGGCTACCTGTACATTTCAGAATTGATTTTAGGATTTTACTCTTTGCCTACAAATCATTAAACGGGCTAGCTCCAACATGTCTCTCTGATCTTTTACAACCACGTTCCATCAAGGACGCTCGGGTCTACTGACCAGTTGCTTCTAGTTGTGCTTGGATCAAGGTTGAAGCACAAGGGAGGTCGGGTCTTTTTCTTTTCAGCCCCCCAAAACTCTGGAACAAGTTGCCAGAATACCTTTCTAACAACATTAGAACACCACAATAACACTAAAATACCCTTATAAAACACTATAATAACACTCCAAAAACACTAGAACAACCTTATGACAACACTATAAGACCCCTATAGCACCTGTATATTGTGATGGGACAGTATTGTCAACAGGTTGTCATGTGGGAGTGTTGTATGAGCTGTTGTAGCAGTCCACTATGTGACTCATTGGTTAAAGGAAAACTCTCTCATACACCCTGTATGATTTTTTTCCATTAGCGTCCGGCGCTAACACCAGCAGCCGCAGCTGACAGTGAATATGAATGATAGCCGCTGCACCGGCCCCGTTTCTCACTGCTTTCATTAAGCCGCTAACAGGAACCAGCTAATGAGCCGGGCTGCGCTCATTATTATGGGAAACAACACGCACATTCGTTATCCTAATCATCTAATCATGGTCACTGCCCTGTGGAGTCAGAACACACACATCTCCATACATCACCATGCTGTGGATATTCATCAGCATCTAACTGCCTCCATTTGCAAAAACAAAGTGTAATGGGGCATATTAGCACAACATATTTCTACTTTATTGGTTTAATACAAATGCAAGACGGAGACTGGAGAAGTCAGCTTGTCACATGGCCAACAACAACCAACTTTTCTATTAAAAATTCATCCGTAGGTTTTTATGTTTAACATTCAACGACTTTTTTTTTTTTTTAAACCAACTTCTTACCACCAGCTTCAACTCTTTCTGCATGTCCTCATTAGACTTTTGGACACAGTAAATGTCAAATGACAAACATTTTAGAGGGTAAAGATCAGGCATGTCCCAACTATTCCATAAATGGCTGTGTGCCTGCAGGATTTTGTTCCAACCAATCATGATGACACACAATTCAACCAATCAGCTGTCTGAAGACTGAAATCAGCTGATTAATTGAGTCAAGCCTGGTGTTCTCCTGCTTGGTGGGAATGAAACCCTGCAGCTACATGAACCTTAGTGGAATATTTTGGACACCTCTGGCATAAGGAGTAGAATTCAATTTGATCATATATTTACTGTACTGAGTTTACTGTATATGGCAACCTAAATAAATGAGTTGCAGGTGTGTAAATATGTCACAACATCTCTCTACACTGAGCACATATATTTGTTAACATGACTATACACTTAATAAAACTTGTTGTCTGCCTTCCCTTGTTTAATTTGCCCTTACATTGTTACAACTCTGACATCATCATACACAATAAATATACCATTAAATAGCCAGTATGCAGATAACTCAGTCTCAGTCTATTTCCACAACACTAATATACTTGACTCACCATTCTACTACTCTCACTTTCAACAGATATTATTTTTTCATTATACTAATTATTTCCATTCACTTCTACTTCACCGCTGTTTTGAGCACTTCCATAGATGCTTCAAAGCCTTCCAGCAGCTCCAACAGCAGAACCTATTACTTTTCTGTAGGATTTTAATGTGAAACTTCACACTGTGTCGAGTTTTATAAACTTTTGCTCAACCCTACTGTTGTCTTCCCATCGGAAGCCAACTTCATTCCAACGTATTATGAATGTTGTACACTTATTTTTTTTAGAAATGATGGTCAATTGGCCTCATTTAAATGAATTATACCTCGTTTTTTAGTTTAATGCAAAATAGACCCGAGGAAAACAGGAGGGTTATTAGTGTTAAAAAGTGAGATGGGCAGAGTGGTGTGTGTGACATGACTCTGCTGTTGAGCTGTAGTGTTCAACATTTCCTCTCTGTGTGTACCTGTTAGCTTGTTATTCCTGCACTGAAGTCCATAAATATGCAAAGGAAAGTGTGTAAATGTAGTGTGTAAGTAAACTGTTCACCTTATCAAGTATATTTAATTTGCAGATGAGGCAGGGGGAGATAACAGGCAGGCATGGGGGGGGGGGGGGGGGGGGGTGATATATAAATCCAGAGTGTATTCACAGATCGCTGGAGGCTCGACACGATAAGCAAAACAACCTCTGTTTAAATCCCTGTCTCCTTCAGCTCTGAAATGTATTATCAAAGAGCATTTTAGTTCAGAAATGACAGGAAATAGATTAAAATACACAAAGTGCAGCAAGGCTTCAACATCAGCCAACCTGTGTTTATCATAAACACTGAAATTACTCATCACACCAGCTTCACGTCTGCTTTCAATTTTACATTTTTGAAAATGGATTTCACTTTTCTTTCCTCCTTACTTTGAATCTTCTTTTTCCTCCTGCTTTTCTAATGCTGTCTCTTTCTTCATTTCATCCTATCTGATGGACCTTTGCAGTTGTAAGTTTATTAGAGTGTCATGGTGAATGCATTTTACCAGAGCCTCACTTACATAGCAGTAATGGCAGTGGCGTAGTCATTTTAAATAAAGTGGCTGTCTTAACTTCTGTGAATGATGTTGGAATGTTATATTTAAACTGTTGTTGTGAGGGTGCACATTTATTATTTATGGTTCAATTAACCTGAACTCTAACTTTTCTACTTTCTAGAGCAATACTGAGTGCACTGGCCAATGGTTGTTATATTCTCAGCCAAAATGATGTGACTGTGTTGTTCTTATTGCAATGTATTGTGGCATCTTTGTGAGTCTGTGCTCTGCTGTAATTGACTATTTAAACTATTTTAAAAGCAAATACTGACTACAGAGACACACAGCTTTATTGTATTTAACTCTTAGAAAGAATGTACATTTCCCAAAATGTCAAACTATTCTTTTAATAATGTAGCATTTGGGAGGTTCTTTGTTAAATTAATACAGTAAAGTAATAGAATGTAACAACAATGTAAATAACACTTATGGATTTTTTACTTTGAAACCTTTCTACCATTTGACAGATAAAAATGTTTATATACAGCGAGCAGAAACAATAACAACTTTAATTGAAACCGCAGGTGATATTTTGTGTGAATACTACTGAACTGTGTATATTTTGTATTTCTGTATTGCAGCATATTAGATAAGTATATATACAGTTCCAGTCAAAAGCCATGTTCAAGCCATGAATGCAGCAACACTGTCAACAGCTTGTGACAACTCAACTTTTCACAAAATATTTTTTAACCTAAAATGTAATTGGTCTAAAGTCTAAAGTTCTCCTTCAATCAAAATGTTGTTTTCCTTTCTGTTCCAGTTGGAGGTTTGAGTTTATTTGAGTTGATTGAAAATCTGATTTTAAGGGTCGGAGCCTACAAGCTTAATTTGTGACATCACAACTCATTTAGAAGCTTATACTGATCCAATATGCAAATGAAGATAAGATAATTTAGGGTACACTTCATTGATCCCCCTAGGGGGAAATTCAAAATGTAGCCTTGTAATGAAAGTGATAAAAAATTAAATTAAAATAAAATAAATGTCTATATACAATAAATCTCTAAAATAATGTATAATTATATAAATCTCTTATACTATCTACAAGTGTGCAATGATCCTGGCTCCTTCCCGTCTCATCAAATGTGATGTGAAAACTTATAACCTCCACTGCACATACAAAGAGAATAGACTTTACAGTGAAGTAGGTGATGACTTGAAATATATTTACACATTCGTAGATACTGGACTTTTTAATGAGGGAGAATGAGTGGACGTCATGGTAAGGATTTTAAAGTGTTAATTATCCAGAAACAAGAAGAGTGTTTTTAAATCTCTTAACACATGTCAGCAGGGAATCTTTAATAATTCTCTTCGCTCTTACGCTGTCTTATCACAAAAGTCCTGGCAAACACTATCTCATGTCATCATAAGTAGCATTTGAACTGAGAAGTGTAACTGTGGTGACAATAAAGCTCCTTGTATCCCTGTAGTCTCTGTTAAAGATGTTCACTGGCAAGTTGTGCTGTGAAGAGTCCTTTTCCTTCATATATATTTTGACCCCGCTCTGACTCTGCTCATCTAGCTCACTGATGATGTTCAAAGCCGCTCTTGGCTGGATGTTCACATGCTAAATGTTGACGTGTCAGAATGCAGCGCTTAATATGATCAGATGCCAGACAGACTCCTCCTGTTTATTGTAAACACTGTGTGATGTTTGCAGGCAGCTCAGTGTAAACAGAATGCGATGTGAACACAGAGACATATTTCGGAGGGTGGGGGGGGCGGGGGGGTGTTGGTGCGGGGACGCAGAGACAAAGACATGAAAGGACAGGGGGGGGATCAGGGGAGGCCCAGCTGGAAGGAATACAGAAAACACCCGAAGGTTAATTTGCAGATTTTCTCCCGAGAGTCGAACAAACAACAGCTGCTTCTGTTTGATTTCAACTCTGCTCGGAGAGAGAGAGAGAGAGAAAAAAAGGCCTCTGTTTCATTAAAGCAGGCGCAAACATATCTGGTGTAGTTGTAGGTGCAGTAATCAAAGATGTGTGTATCACAAGCGCACATTTACTCCACAAACTTTTGACATTCCATCATTATCGCTTAGATATGCCACAAATTGACAGTTATTACATGAGGATAAGGTAGCATGGATATATGGAGGGAAGTGGATACTGTGTTGCCACTCTAATTTTTGCAGTGAACGTGGCTCACTGGGCAGGAAGCCTCATTTTTAGCTCCATAGAACACGAGTATTACCAAGTCTATCTGAGCCCTCTCACTTCCTGCTGGCTCTCCACACACACACACACACACACACACACACACACACACACACACACACACACACACACACACACACACACACACACACACACACACACACAAATATATTTTTTTTTAAGCGTAAAAGGAAATATGCCAATACAATTGAGAAAATAACACATTATTATCTACCTGGTTTTGGGCTATCTAAACTAATTGTACTCTTATATATAAAAATTAAAATGCTATGTTATTATGCTTTTAATAAAAACATTAAGGCTACATTTAGCTTTTAATACCAGAAAATATTATGATAGCTAAATATCATATTTTATTTTTTAACTGAGTAGTGTCTTTAAGTGACTCCTCTTTGACTGATGTTTAATTCTAGCATTTTTTATGAATGTATTGACTTTAAGTACACTTTTTTTTAACTCCAAAAATATATTTAAAATATCAGTACAGAGTAATACCAGCAATGTTTATCAATTAGTTTTAATGCTTACTGTCATTTATGGTAGCGCTACTCTCTTACTCTACTCTACTATTCTCTCTCCAGGCGGAGCACTCCAGCAGAGACAGAGACCCAGGTGAAGTACTCCAGCTGATGACAACTACACTGGTTATGTGACTTTAAGTGTTTCACAAACCTCAGGAGTAAAAAAAGGATGGACGGAAAACGAAAGGGCAAGGAACAACTATATATTCATTGTATTAAAATGTGCTTTATTGGGATATGTATCTTTATTGGGATATAAATGACCTGTGTCAAGATATGAGATTTTGTTCATATAGAGATTGTTATCAGTTCTTTCCTCTGGATTGTAACAGCTTGAGATTTTAGTTAGAGAGTCAAACTGAATCTGTTAAAGTGCTGAAGACAAAAACAAAACAAAAGAATGAAGGAATGAGGAGATGACAGCCTTGAGTCATTGTTTTTGCAGCTGTTTCTTCAACAGCTGTTTATTCTGTAAACAAATCCTAACACTGAAATGAAAAAAGTAAATCTTTAAAAATGCAAGAAAAAAACACAAAATTTCCCCTTTTTTCCCCTCAATCTGATGCAATATCACTCAGACTAATTCATCCATTTTAATAGTGAAGTTCCCTTTTAGAAAAGTGCAGGCTCATGAGAGCAGTAACAAGGGTTCAAGTACAGAAACCATTTTAATGGCATTTTCAGCCTTCAAATTTCCAGGCTGAAATATAAAAAAGCTGTTATATAGGGTGTTTTTTGCAACATAAAAGCAGCAGTGTTATAAATATTAGCCTCAGGATGGTAATATTTATGTTAACATAGTCTTTTTATGGGAAACTGCTGCCTATATTTTGTTATTTGTCATGTAAATCCAACAAGATTTCATCTGAAATATCTGTTTTTTTAGGCATTCACTCCTCGCAAAACCAACAATCAGCTGCTGCTCAGGTGTCTGGATACACGTGAATAAATGAACAGCTTCAGTCTGAATCCACCAGCTGCTGAGAAGCAGTCAGACAATAAATACAAACATATTTTATTTATGAAAATCTCCTCAAGCAGACGACTCCGATTTCATATTTCATGACCGCATTTGATTCTGGATGTGATTCTCCGTCCCCGAGAGTGTCTGCAGACGGGACGCTTTCTGCCCGCCGAGGATTTATTTTATTCTATTTTATTTATTTTTATTGTTTTTGGTGGATGTTTGGCTGTTAGCATTGTCCAGTTAGGATTTTTTATTTTTTTATTTTTTTTATATCCCTTCCCCTCAGGAGCTTTGAGAAGTGACACAGCTTCATTCTATCATTTCCACACAGCACTGAAAACTGAAGGTCTGAAGGTGTGAAGGTGTGTAGGTGTGTGTGTGTGTGTGTGTGTGTGTGTAGGTGTAGGTGTAGGTGTAGGTGTGTGTGTGTAGGTGTAGTGTGTGTGTGTGTGTGTGTGTGTGTGTGCGTGCGTGCGTGCGTGCGTGCGTGCGTGCGTGCGTGCGTGCGTGCGTGCGTGTAATTCTTACTCTTCTATCCTTGTGAGGACTTGAGAGTCTTGTTTGAGTGTTAATGTTAGAAGTAGGTTTAGGTGGGTGGTTTAAGATTTTAAAACTGTCACTTCTCTACTGCCACTATCAAAATAAAGGCAAAATATCCACAAAACCAAAAAGCACGTCTGGTTTCTTACCTAGCACACTCAGCTCTGTGTTTGCAGTGATGTTATTGTTCTTGTTGGCGGCTGTGCAGCTGTAACTGCCGGAGTCGTCGTCGGTGACACTCCTGATGATCAGGTTGCTTCCCGCCAGCAGAGAGTACTTCTTATTCCTACACAGAGACAAACAGTGAGCTCATTTTAATGTTTGCTTTATACATGTTTGTTTTATCAGTTGATAGCTTACAGAAATCATTAAACATTCATTTTTATGTTTGCCTTTTATTCATAAGCGATCAGTGTGGTGATATTCTATATTTTTCTTATTATGAACAAATATTGCGAATGGAGAAAAATCAACAATGTGTTAATCCGTCTCTCAATACCTTTTGACTTTCTCACCCTGTGTGTGTGTGTGTCTCCGCCCCAAGCCCACTGGATCCTACTGACAATATAATTATTCAAATAACTCACCAATGTGTAATTATTTATTTTTTTAACAGGTTCAATAATTTGACTCTGCCTCCTGGTCTTAACTCTGGGTTGACATGTTTTTGGTCTACTAATAAATTCATATTTGTGCATATTTCTGCCAATTATCCATGAAGCCCACATCTACACCATCTCCCCCACCAGCTGTTGAATGATAGCATGCGGCTACACACAAGCTCAGAGAAAACTACATAGTCCGACATTGTGTTTGCAAATGTACACACAGACTCTACATTCATTTTAATGACCTCAAATTGGCGTAAGGCCAGGGGAGGCATTCCCGCCAACATGACGAACAATTGTACCATATTTACGTTTATCCTTAGTCAGCAGTTTCAAATTTGATTATATGTCACTGCTCTGGTCCCAGGTATAGGCTACATTTGGCAATGTTAGCCGGTGTTGCTAACTTCACATTTCTATCAACGCAGCTGCCTATAATCAGCAGGTGCACTGATGAGTGGGGAGAACCCGTTAGAAACCTGAACCAGTTGGTGGTGAACCGTGGGCTTCAGCTTAGGGCTACGCTTCCTTCAGACAGTCACCCAGCCGCCATGGTTTCCAAGCTGCTGGAGAACTACCGGGGGGCGTAGGGGCTATGCTAGGTTGGCTAGCAACAGCTACAGAGAGCTGACTAACTTCATTAGCTAATAATAAGGTTTTCATGTTGTGCAGCCTCACCTCCACAACTCCAAATGAACTACATTAATTGCATACTATTATAACTAAAGGAAGCTTATGAATAGCTAAAATGCAAGGCGTATATAGTAAGAGAGAGCAGGGGAGTGAGAGGGAGGGAGAGAAGCCATTGCTAGCTGCTAAGCTAAATTAGCGGTTAGCAGTAAGTGCTGTTCGCTAAGCTAAATTAGCAGTTAAGCTAACTACAAAGCCAGAGTAATAAACACATGTGAGATTAGCAAGAAGTCGTTAAAAGAAGGAGAGAGTTCTCTCTGATCAACTTTATTTGCATGACCGATTAGAAATCTATGTTGCCCAAGCAGTCCAGAAGATTATTAATATTGAGAGATGATTAGGAATAAATATACAAGATGAACAACAACAACATACCAATACAATATAATATATTAAAAGGCTATTTTCACGGATGAGGAGCATGGCCTCTCTTATGGCGCATTTCCACTACACAGTTTCAGCACGACTTGCCTCGCCTCGCCTCGACTCGGTACGGTTCCAGAACAGACCTTTTCCATTACAAAAAGTACCTACTCAACGTGGGAGGGGTCGTCATGCCACGGCTCCGCGAAACTGCCGTGACTTCGTTTTATACGCGACACAAAACACATAAACCCATGGAGGACATTGAGGCAGTGGTGTACTTGCTGCTGTTTGTGGCTTTCTGACTGTCTCAAGAAAATTGAGCCGTATGGTTGTAACCAGGCGGGGAGTTCCGGTCCTCTGAAATGATGCCAACCCGGAAGTAACTTAAAACTGCATTCTATCAAAAGGCCGCCAGGGGGCGACCGTTTTGGTGTCAAAAGGACTTCCGTCTCTATACAAGTCAATGGAGAATTCACCAACTTCTCACTTGATTTCTAACCTCAGTAAACGTTTTCAAAATGTGTTTATGGTCTCAATCGCTAGTTTAAAGCCTTCTTCAATGCAGTATGATGTTCATTTGTGAAATTTTGGCCTCCCTGATTTTATATTTGGCGATAAAGCAGTGTATGCATTAGGGTGTGGCTACGTCATGATTGACAGGTTGATTGGTTTACAGGTTCAGGAGGGCGCCTCATGCCCCTCGTGATGCCCATATAAGTAGAATCCGTGTTTTTATTTTTCCCAGCATGCACCGGAAATTTTCAAGATGGCGCTGCCCAGATCCGAAACTATTGGCTTCCGAGCAGCAGTCCACAAACCAATGGGTGACATCACGGATGTTACGTCCATTTCTTATATACAGTCTATGGTTGTAACGCTGCTGCCGGTATTTAAAAATGCTGGGTTTGATTCTTGTGTGGGACGGCTCATGACGCTTCCAGCGACAACTACCAATCAGAGGCCAGCAGTGTGTCGACGTCACATTTTAGTACCGGCTTGGCTCGCTTGGAACCTCACCAGAGCAGGTACTAAAAAAGTATCAGGTACCAGGTACTTTCCCTAGTAGAAACGCAAAAAGAACCGAGGCGAGTCGTGCTGGAACGGTGTAGTGGAAAAGCGCCATTAGTGTTTGATAATACTGAACATATTTTGCAGCTATTGCCCTACATTGACTCCTCTCCCCACACAGATAGGGCAGTGTCTGAGGGTCAGGGGGATGAATAAACTCAGGATATGTATTATTTTGTCCAAGAAAACCTCTCTCAAATCCATATATTTTCTCACAGTATAACAGGAAGTGAGAAATGTTCACATTCTCTCCTCTTCCTTTCTTTCTCAACCAAGTCAAGGCAGATAGCCGTCCACCTAAAGCCTGGTTCTACTTGAGGTTTCTTCATGTTAAAGGGAAGTGTTTCATTGCCACTGTCATTGCCATGGGTTAAAGTTGTATCTCTTTAAATTAAATTAAACAGTACAGTCTATAATTGCTTTATGTGAAAAGTGTCTTGAGATAACTTTTGTTGTGATTTGGCGCTATAAATACAATTGAATTGGATTAATAACCCCAAACAGCTGGGCACTGTAGTTTTTAGAGGAAACACTACATTTCTTAGGGACTATTTTCAGCTGCGGATTCATACACATTCATTGCTCTAATTAGTATTTCTGTTAGCAGGGTGGTATGTGTGGGATTGAGTTAAAGTAAACTAAAGTGTTTGTTCATGATAATGAAGTGAGCTGTCATCCAGTGCAACAGTGTGACTCATTGACGTGCTTTAAATAGTTTCTGGACAATAACGGAGCTCTACGGCCCAGAGGAATAAGATATATCACGCTTTGCTACACACATAATACTTATTAGAAGCTCAATTCAGTATTAGATTGGCTCTGCACATGGGATTTGTTAACAAGAAAAATACAGAATATCACCATACCTCATGTCATTCAGCCATGTAGTTCAATTTTGGGCTCATTTAAGTTCATTAGTGTGGGCTAACTATGTGTTTGATGTTGGGATGGTTACCATGGAGGTTAATCATAGAATATGTACTATTCCTCATGTGTAATATAAACACAGACAGACAGTCAGTTAGACAGACCAGCTCTGAATCAGTTCCTCTCCTCTCCTCCACTGGATACTTGGAGTCGGGTATCCCGAGGCGGAACATTCCAGTATGGCGTCGGTTCCCAGCAGAGCCGTTACTCTTGACGGACGCTGGAGGAACTGGGGGTTCCTGCTCACACCGGGCTCTGAGAGAAGAAAGAGAAAGAGAGAGAGAGAGAGAGAGAGAGAGAGAAAAAGGTGAGTGAAAAGCTGAACCAAGGTACACATTACGAGATTCAGTGAACCGGAACATTCCAGCCATAAGTGATAGTTCAACATGTCATTCCAAACCACAGGCATTATAATCTCTTCACTCTTCTGGTTTCAGGCTTTCCAGCACATTTTAGAACCTGGCAGACGGGAGGCATTAGTGATGAAGTTGGGTGATAAGGTCTGGCTCACGGTCAGTATTACAGTCTTTTGGAAAAAGGTGTTGGATGGGGTTGAAGTCAGGGCAGTGTGAAGGTCAGTTATTCAACATCCAACTGGGAAAAGCTTTTCTTTATGGTCCTGGCTTTGTGTAGTAGGTCACTATCATGTTGAGACAGAAAAGGTTCTTTACCACTGTCGGCACAAAGTTAGAAGCACACACTTAAATTTCACTTTATGTTGCAGCTTCTGTTTCAATAAATGTGTCAATCCACAAGCTTATTCTTTTTTCCTTTGCACCTGTTGAAGTGAAATCCCAGCAGGCAGCCACTTAAGCCACACAGCTCTCCTACTTTCTCAGCTACTTTTCGCAGCTCTCCCAGTAACAAGGTAAATGGGAGAAAATCAGGATAGGCTATTATTGAGAACACAGCTTCTTACAGTGAAAATGGATCTGAATAACCCTACCCCTAATTTTTCTGATGTAGAAACTAACCAACATCATCCGTCTGTGCTTTCCAAAATTGGCTTCAAATCAAAAATGAATGCTGTTTTCTGGTGTCATATCACTGGGCTTAAAATATTTGTGTCTTAATACAATACTGACATGCCATCATGTACATGGAAATGGGTCTCAGTAGCTGTAACAATTCCCACACTCCATAAATAACCCCGAAGCGATTCTCTGGGAACGTCACTACAGTGACAGAAATGGGAATATGCAGATACACATTCCAAAGTTAGGCTGAAGCTAAAAAGGTGAATCAGCACTTTGAGTTAGCTCAATCGAGTCAGTATCTTCTAACGTTAAAGCCTGTTTAGTGTGAGATTCCCTGTTTTTTTTACCCTGGAATGAAGTTCCTCACTACCTCATTGAGCTGTGGCGGAAGGATACATCATGGAGGTTTGTAAGTTTGTTCACCTTATCCGGATTTAACTGCTCAAAATGCTCTGAGAAAACTTTACAGTGATTATTTTTCTTTCCTAATAGGATAACATTTAGTGTATTTTTGCTGTTCTTTTATTCTGAGGACGGTTTTTTGGCGCATGTGAGACATCTCAAGTTGTTCTTGTGGTCCTCCAGACCACCTGGACTTCCTCCTGCCTCCGGGCCTGACATGGAATAGAGTTTCCCATTTACATGATGTTTAACCACTTTGACCACTGCAAAAAGTCAACAGTGAGCATGAGCAGGTTATGGAAGTGGAAACTCATGAATTTCAGGCCTGAAGTGGCAGTTCCTGTTCTGATAGACCTGATGATGTCACACTGTCTTTAATCCACTGACATAAATGATTGTCTGTTTGAATAGTGTCTAAGCGCTGGCTTTAAAAAAAAAAATCAATAAGTCAAAAGTTTCAGGTCTGATCTAAGACAAACTCAACACACGCGTAGTGGGATTGGCCATCAGTAACATCAGGAGAAATCCTGTGGGCCGCTCGCTCTGTGGGTGGCTTGAGCAGCCCACTGTACAAAGACAAGAGTGAGAGATATGGGCCCAGTTTGTTTATACCCCCCACACACAACCTCCTGCAGTGGGGCAGGTTGTTTTGCCCTCAGGTCGACCTACAGACTGGAGGGTTCTCAGAGAATGACAAAACGATTTCCTTCAAGAGACAGGAAGTTAAATCAGCATGCCCTGTGGCGCTGACACACAAACACACAAACACACACACACACACACACACACACACACACACACACACACACACACACATCATTTGTAAAACTGGGTAAAACTGTTAATCCGTGATTATAAATGAACATTTAGTCATTTAACCTCATTAATCAGTCTGACATGAATCACTATGAGCTGATTTACACTTCAGGAAGTCATTTAAGGAAAAAAAAAGCAATCATTTAATGATTTGAACTCAAGTTGTTGCACCATCTACAAGTTTAACGTTACTTTAAAATGCTTATGTACATTTTATTATTGAAAAAATATTCAATACATTTACAGGATCTGGTATTATGGCCTATTTTGACTCATTTCATAAATAATGAGTCTGTTTTAAACAATAAAAAAAAAAAATCAGGAGTCAAAATGAAGACACTTAAAATAGCTAACAAGGAAGAAGGACTTGCTCTCCCCAATCTAAAGTACTACTAATTTGAGCTTAAATGCAACCAATAAATACATAGTTAAATGATAATTCCATTTTATAAGAGTGTAGAGTTTATTAAGCAAGTTCTACCTGCAGCACAAAGAAATTTGTCTGATTCATATGCGGCATCACACACATACACACACACAAATAAAAATGTAAATCAGAATGACCTCTGGATTCAGGAGCTAAAAACAAAAGAAACAGAAAACAAGACGATCAGCAGAAACACGAGCGCTGAACACAAGCAGACAAAAGAAGAAGAAGAAGAAACAGCAGTAGTGGGGGGGGAAACGTCCACACAGCAGATTGGAGTGTTGGTCACAGAGACGTGTAAAGAGCGAGGGATCACAGAGATAATCACTGAATGGCAGCGAGACTCCTTTAATGTTTTCACGGACACGCTGCTGAAGGAGACTGTCAGCACATCAGCTGACACGCCAGCACCACTCGCATCACAATGAGGAAGGAGCAGGGACACACTTGCAGATAGCAGCACACACATATGGAAAGCCATTAGTGCCACATTTCGCTGAACTAAGGTAACAATATCACAGTTGCTGCTTCCTTCTCGTCTACAAATCACTCCATGGTCTGGCACCTTCTTACCTATCTATCCTTCTCCAACCTTACACACCTCGACACACACTACATTCCTCTGATGCCCACTTACTTATCACTCCCCCTTCCAGGCTCCGCACTGTAGGCGAGAGGGCTTTCACTGTGGCGGCTCCTAATCTTTGGAACGCTCTCTCAGGATATTCCTCAGTGCACATCGGCTGCTTCATTTAAATCACTACTTTAAACTCACCTCTTCAGACTGGATTTTCTTTCTCCATTGTAACAAATCTATAAAATTGTTCTCTCTTACCTCCCAAGTTTAAGGCTGTTTTATAAATGTGAGTATGTGGGCATGCATCCTGTGCTGTTGGGTATGAGTATTGATCTATTAGTGTTGTTTTTTTTATTGCTTGGTTTCTTTGATTGTTCTTGCTCACTCTGTAAAGTATCCTTGGGTGGCTTTTAAATAAAAATAGATTGTTGGTTGGTTGTTGTTAGTTGGTTGTTAGGTGGTTGTTGTTGGTGGTGTTGGTTGGTGGATGTGGGTGGGTGTTGGTGTTGGTTGTTGTTGGCGGTGGTGGTGTTGATTGGTGGGTGGATGTTGGTGCTATTACTCAGCTTTTCAATTCAAAATTGGGTTTTAGATGAAACATGCAGAAATATTGGCAACTTCTTCTGTTAGAGTTTCCTCACTGTTCCTCTGTATGTTCTTGTGTGTGTTCTTATTTGTCTCTTGATGTTGATAATTATGGTCACTGTCAGAAACCTAGTATGTCCAAAACTAAATATGGAGTTACAAGGTTTCTACTTGACAGAATAACTTAATAAAATAAAAGCTATTTGGGAGACATGAGCTTCAGTGTCCAGGGGCCCCTGGGGGTACTAATTCAGCTTTGTTAATTAAGACCACCTTCATTATCTTTATACAGAGCCAGGCTAGCTGCCTCCCCCTGCTTCCAGTCTTTATTCGAAGCTAGGCTAACTGACTGCTGACTCTAGCTTCATATTTATTTTAAAGAGTGGATCAAAGTGGTATTAGCTGTCCTTCAGTTTTTATGTCAGCAGGCTTGTACCTGACTTCACTTCTTATAAAAGAAGCAGATATTTTCTAATGTATCTTCAGTAAACCTCATAGGAAAGTAGTAAATCAGATCAGTCTCTGAGCACACTCTCACACAGCCAGTGTATGTCGTCTGTCTTTAATCTCATTGTTTTATCCAGACTGACTCACAACTAATGGAACAAGGCAGAAAGTAGGGCAGAGGTCAAAGGTCACACATTATCTGGAGATGACATATGGAAATATGCCGGTTCCATCCCATACTATCTGACCTTTGACCTCTGAGTCCCCTCTGATGGCTCTATCTGGTAAAATCTTAATGATGTTAATAAAATCTTTATGGTGTCAGAACCATTAAAGCTTAATCCATCTGATCCATCTCTTCCTCTTTCCATCAAAGTAGGAAAAAAGACACAAAGAGAAAAAGCATTCAGCTGGAAAACTGACCATGTAAAGCCATCAGCATGGAAACACTACACGTTTATGCAATTTATGTATTATATGTATTATAATTTTATGAAGTACATGGATTCATTCAATTTTTTATTTCCTGATGATACATTTTTGTAAGTTTTAGAAGTTAATTCATATATTTCAGTTAACTTTCTAAAAACATATTTACAATGTTAAAACAGTTAATTATTTACATATTTATGTTTATACTTTTTTTTTTTTTTTTTTTTAAATATCTACAACAAAATATTCACATCAACATTGGTAAACAGTTACAATAATCATGTAGTTTGCTCCCATTTACTGCAGTTTAAGTCCTCCTAGCTTCTGAATGACTAGTTCGGCTACATGTGACTTTGTAAACAAGGGAGTGTTGTTGAAGTTGCTTAAGAAAGTTATCAGTCTCATAAAGCCAGGTTTATAGTACTGCATCAACTCGACACTGGAGGTATGCCGTTGCCTCGACACCGTCGTGAACCTTTAGAAGTTCTGAGTCAGCGTTGAATGGCGCTGTGCAATTCAGTGCCAAAACACTAGGGGGTGTGAGGTTCCTGAAGGGTCTATCGTGAAAGTTGTTGTTGCCAAAATGTCGGAAACGAGGTAGTGTGGACCTTTCCATTTTTTTGGATGTGCACGTCAGGTGATGGCGTAGGGCTCTGCAGGGGGAACACGGCGACGAAGAGGGCTCTACAGGGCTACAGCATTGAGTTGACGCAGTACTACAAACCTTGCTTGTGATCCAACCACCACTTACTGAACCCTCACGTTACATTTTTAAATGTTATTAATTAATCAATCAATTGATTTATTACCCATACTGCACATTATTGGCTAGTTTTGAGATTAAACGACTGGTTTGTTGCATCTGATTTTTCTTCCTAAACTGAAAGACACTGTTCAGCAAGGCAAAGATTAACAGCTGAAAAACCCTACAGAATTTTCAGCTGTCGGGTGCATGTGATTATCCTGCTGAAGGTCGAAGCTTCGGCTCCAGGGAGCCCCTGCTGGGACTGAGTGCAAGAGTGCTTCGTGAGCCCTGAGTCAAAGTGGTGTCCAACCAGAGATAGAGTGAGCTAACCTGAGCAGTAATCTGAGTGATGAAGTGGATGCTGTATGGACCCTTTAATTGGACAGTGTGAAGTGTATGGAACAGCGGCGGCTGACAGCCTCCCCGCAGACTGAGGAGAAGCTGCTTCCATCAGTCCGCAGACTTATTATTATAATCACCATCATACACAGTGTATATTCATCACATCACATTTCGTTTTAAAATGAGCCGTCCAGCCCTAGGAGGAATTGAAACAAAATTACTACCTGACAAAATGATGACTGTAGAAGTGGTGTAACTAACTATTGAATAAAACTGCTGCTGTTGTAACTCACTGTAACAAGACTGGAGATCTTAAACGACACCTTATCTCAGTAGATGTTTATGACAGGTGGACATATTGATAAATTAATTTCAAGCATGTAGACTAAATGAACATCTATAGTGCCATTTCAAATCAATTGACCAATAGATCAATAAACCAAGCAGCCATGTGTTTGCATGCATCAGTGTTCGATCAGTCACCTGGGAGCACTCGGAGCTCGGCGTCCGTCCCCGTTCTGGTGCTGCCGGGGTTGTCAGCCAGACATCGGTAAGTTGCAGAGTCCGGCGGTTGGACGCGGCTGACCTGCAGGGAGCCGGATGGGAGCACTGCCATGCGGGATTCTGGGTCAAATGTCTGAGGCAGGTCTTCCCGGTTCTTCTGCCACCGGATGATGGGCGTCGGATCGCCCGATACCTCGCAGCGCAGCAATGCGGTGTCGCCAAGGTATGAGGAGACAGACTCTGTGGGTACAACCACCTTCAGTGGACCTGGAGGGAAACAAGAGTAGGAGCGGTTAATAAAAAACAGAAAAATCAGAGTATTGATAGAATTCACTCAAATATACACATTTATTGATTCTTTCTTCAACTCCTGCCAACTATTCTCTGTTTTCCCTGCATAGAGTCATTTTTTCCTACTGTAATGAACTGAATCATACTAAACTGTTCTGGATTGTACTGATCTGAAATTAACTGTGCTGAGGAGTACTGAATTAAACTTTACTGAACTGAAGGATACAGTACTAAACCATACCAAACTACAGTGTGCTGCAACTAGCTAAACTGAGCTGAACTGTAATGAACTGTACTAAACTTAACTGTTTCTAATATGAACCAGCTGTAATGAGCCGAATTATACCAAACTGAACTTTACAGAACTGTGCTAAATTGAACTAAATGATACAACACTAAACCATACCAAACTGAAGTGTGCTGCAACTAGCTAAACTGAGCTAACTGTAGAATTTTAACTGTCCTAAATTGCTAAGTGCTAAACTGAATTGTATGGAATTGAACAGTTTACTGTATTGAACTGTACAAAACTTAACTGAACTGTCCCTAATATAAATCAGCTGAAATGAATACAAGTAGCTTAAGTGTAAGAAAATGAGCTGAAGAAAGCTATACTATAATAGCTATCCTAGCCTAGCTCACCTAATCTAGCTGACCTGAACCGTACAGCCGTGAACTATAATGTAGTGTAGAACCATATAAAGTGTGTTTAAGTGTTAATATTGACGGATAGTATGAACTTCCTGATGTTACTATGTACAGTATCGCACTGAACTGACATGTACAAGTCAGTCACACTGTTAAATCATTCAACCATTTGGCTAACAGAGAGTAAAACAAAGTGACAAAACAATAAAAATACTGCTTAGTGTTATTGCTCATATTACTGTTGATACTTTTATGATCAGTAATACTACCATCATGGTCATAACTACAGTTACTGATAATACTGCTTCTACTTTCATCAGTACTAAAGTTCCACAGCTGCTATTGCTAAACAAGCTACTTGTACACCCACATCCACTAAATCTACAGCTGTTAGTACTGCTGTGGGTACCATTAGTTCTCCGCATTAGAAAAAAAAGACACACAGTCGCAGTAGGAGTGAAGAGGAAGAAGGGGTGAGCTTGACAGTAAAGGTTTTCCAGGTCGACAAGAAGAAGAGAATTATGGAGACAAAATTGGAACACGGAGAGAAGCGAGGCACAGCAGGTGTCCGTATAAGAGGGGGAAAGAGTTAGACTCTGAACAGCAGGAGAACAGATGAAAGTCAGACAGAGAGACAGGGACAGGTCTTACAGTATGGATGGACAGTGTCCAGCACGCTGTGTTCAGGACACACGCCGTTTCCTGTCTGATCAGATTGACTTCAACAATAAATGGCCTGTAGCCACAAAAACACACAAGCAAGCTGACTGCCAGGTTTTGCTCTGCTCTCACACTTAAGATTTGTTATTTTATCAGCAGAAGCTTATGTGTGCTTATGTTTTAATTTCAACACGGCTGACGGGGCCTCTGGGCAGTGAACCACAATCTGGAGGAATGTCAAGAATTCAAAAAAGAGAAGTTTATTTTCTTCTTTGTGTTGATGTTGTTCTGAGATTTTACAGTTGACATTAAACATGTTTAAGTGGTTGAATGTGAACATTTTCATCCCAAAGAATTTGAAATATTCTGTTATTCTTGCCCCCCTCATCTAAACCCTCTGACGCAGGCTTTAGACCTTCATGGGAAACTCACTGTCCTCTTACAGTATGTACAGTGTTTGAGCCAGAATGAGAAGAGTTCACATATGCCCATTAGCCCTTTTTCTAAGGTGGTCATTAACAGCACTGTGACAAACAGTTCTGTGCAGTGACTCTGCATAAAATGATTAAATTATGATTTGTTTAGATAACTTTATTGCTCCCCAGAGGCTAAACTAGTCTGGTCGTCCATGCAGAGTAACAAAATAAAAAGAGACACACTAACACATATCCCAAGAGGACATTAGTGTGGCTCATGTGCCTGCCAAGCCACTAAATTAATAAACAGTGTGGACAATTTAATACAACCAATCAATCATAAAATCATAAAAGGTTGTTCATAAGTGACGCACCAGAAAACAGGACCAATAAAACAGATAAGGAACGTGAGATTAAACTCAACACAACCCATACTTCAGGACACAAACGACGACCACGGGCACAAGAAGACCTTTATTGTTCTGTGGGGCATCTTGACATCCGTAACCGGTCTACCAAATACCCTACAAGGGCTGACCTTCAAACTGATATATGGTTCTCTCATCAAAACCCTATTTAAGCTAACTTCCCCAAATAACACAAATTACAGTTTTTACATTCCTGTTTGTGTGTAGATTTAACAAATAAGATACAACAAGTTAATGAGTAAGCTTTGATTGTGTAGGTAGATGTAGACTATTGCTATCCCAACTCTCCCAGAAGTTAGGGTTAGGGTTAGGGTTAGGGTTAGTCTCCGCATATTGATAGCGGCTCCCTGATGCCCGCAAATGAGATCCAATCTAACAGAATATGGAGCGAGCTAGCAAGAGTGTGTGTGTGACTATCAATGCAGCACATGTGAGAGCAAAGCGTCCTGATGGGTCTGTGTTGCTACTTAGTAGACCAGTCGCGCACCCCCTGTATATCTATATTATCTATAAGACAGTAATGTACTTTCTTCATTCATATTGATTTAGAATTTAAATTCCTGATAGGGAAAATTACATGTAGGAGAAAGAACTGCATTTTGCTTTGTAAAAAAGTTGCAATATTTATTTTCTCATTGGTGCTCATGTATTTTAGAATTTAGAGTGCGGTTTTGAACAAGTTTCAAATCCCTGGAGTCCTAAATACCTGTCAGCATATGAATCCTCATGAAGACTTTTCATCCTAGCAAGAGATAGAAATATAAATCCAGTTTGTTGTGTCTGATTTTCCTCGCAGGTGTTTTTTGTGTGTTTGTTTGTTATTTTTGTTTTCACGCTGGTTTGCATCACTTTTCTGCGACCTCGATTGTACTTCGGCACACAAACAGCCCGGAAACTTTTAACACTGACACAAATACTAACTTTCTGTTTGTGTTCTGTAATGTTGGAAAAGCTTTAGTTTGACTCGTGAATTGTGGAACAAGCGGCTGCTGGATGCAGGTTTGTGTACGTTCAACGCAGACGAGAACCATCAGAGGCGATGGGAACACTGTTTTGTGAATTTGGATTGTGTGTCTTATGTAAGTTCTGCTGCTGTCTGTTCTTGTGCAGATCACACTGCTGCCTGCAGCTGCACACACATTAAAAAATGAAACACACACACTTGTTTGTGTCACTTATAAGGACACTGTGTTGACTAAAATTTAATTCCCGGAAGCTTAGCCTAACCCTTAACCATAACTACTGCATGTCAAATCCACAAACCTTTAAAAGAAATATTTTTGGGTCAATGTCAACCCTAAAAAAGCCTTAACCCAAACAACTGGTTCATGTGGTTTAAGAGGATTCATGTATGAACAGTACTTGTGGGGACCTGCTCTCATAATGTTAGTATGGGAGCACAATTTTGTCCCTCTATGATTAATAGGACCTACATGTAAAACTCGGAGTACAAATACATGAGGGAAATTAACTGTGTGCAACAACAACTTCCCAGAACCCTATATTTACTGTCTGACACTGAACACCTATTATTTAACCCGTGTGCGTCATTTTAAAAGATTATCTTCTAGTACCCTTAGGGATCTAAAAGGTCTGCATCAAAATCTAAGTAATACTCATTAAATTTCAGAATTTTAACCCTTTAAATGCCTTTTTTTTTGCTAAAGATGCCACATTTTTTTCAAGAAAACACAAAAATGTGGATATTGGGTAATGGGTATTTTGTTTTTATCTTCTTTTTTGTGTGTGATTATAACAGTCTGGGATATGTCAACGCTTAGAAACATCATTGATATTGATGCATTATTATTTTTTGTACAGTATAAAATAGAAGGAAAGAATCTGACCTATCATTTATAGTCTGTAGTCATTATACCATTAGCAGTTTTTACTTTATAATAGCACATTACCTTATTTTACAGTAAAAATAAAATAAAATAAAATAGAGCATAAATACAACCTCACTTTGAAAACCAATATGTATTTAACACATACACCCACCATTTGACACCCATACTTACTCATACAACACACTGAACTGCACTGTTCTGTAATACACTTGGCTGCAGCATCCATAATAGAGAAATAATGTCCCTCGTGGAAAATAGCATGCATTTGGCCCAAAGAGTTAAAAAAAAAAAAAAAAAAAAAAAAAAAAAAGGCTCAATCAGCTGGAAAATAGTAAAAGCTACAATTTTGAAGCCAGAGCTTCAGTTTGAAAGCTTTATAAATGTAATGCATGATTTTATGCTATCATGGGATAAAAAACAAATGTTGTTTTAATGGGTTTCAATGGGACCTAAAAGGGCCCTAACATGCTGAAATGTAGTGTTGTTTCCACACTGTTTATTTTAGACGTAATATGTGAGCTGTGGTTGAACTGCCAAAATTTGAAAAACAAAAAACACTTTGGCAAATATCATGTCCATAAAAATAAGATTTAGACTTTGTGAGGCACAATGATTAAGTTATAAAAGATGACAGCCAGGGAGTTAGTCTTTAGATGTCTTCAGAGGTAGTCACCCCTGATGTCATGTGGATGGTAGGACCCCGTTTCTGAATCATAAACACTTCATCATACAAGTTGTCATTATGACTATGAATTAAACAATTATATTATGCCACACTTTGGTTTTGCCTCCACTGTTAAGTAAGAGATTCACTGATTGTTTGGTCATTGGTAGCACGAGATTCAAAAGCTGCACACAAAGCAACATGACATTTAACATACATACATACATGGGTCAATGACGTATAAGGATTTTCAACAACTCAATTTTAAATAATAAAAACAAGCATATCTAATGCAGTAGTTCAAACATTCAGAATGTTGTGTACCTGACAATTCATATTACAATTTGAAAGTGATTTTAATGGGGGTTTTTTCAAGATTAATTGGCACTGGCCTGAAAAAAAAGTCATGTGGTGCGACCATGATTCATCTTGAAATATCTTATATAAATAAAAGATCATCATTTCCAAAAAAATGTTTAAAAAATGCAAATACTTTGTTTCCAAACACTTTATATTACTGAAAACTTGTAAAAAAAGATGTGAAGCGTGTTAAGTATATTAATTTATTTCAAGATGAATCGTGGTCGCACCACATGACTTTTTTAAAGGCCAGTGCCAATTATTCTTGAAAAAACCCACTAAAATCACTTAATTTCAAATGTATAATATGGAGCTTCAGGTACACAACATTTTGAATGTTTGAACTACTGCATTAGATATGCTTGTTTTTTATTATTCTACAATTGAGTTGTTCCAAATCCTTATACGTCATTGACCCACATACATACATAACATGTAATTGATCAGTAGGAGGTTTAAATCTTCCCCAGCCCCAGTGATAGAGAAACATGGAAACATTTAGAAAAGATGATGACTGAAGAAATTTAGGCAAACACTTAACTAATGGCAGAAGCTACCTTTTTCACTATAATCCCAAAACTGTCATAAAGTATAAGTTTGTATGTTTGGATCCTGCGTGGATGAATCTGCTGGCATCGCTGCATTCAATTAACAGCAGCAAGGCTATTTGTTTCATTTTATTGTTGTGGCCTAAATACTTAGTTTGCAACGTTTGTTAAGAGTTTATTCTGCTGATTAAAATACATTTGTTGGATCATAAGGTTTTTGTTTTTGTGTTTAATTGCTGTTCAAATGTAGGCTATTATACGGTGATGTAAACATATGTCCTGTTGATCTATATGGCTGTGATTCTGGAATATTAAAGTGTGTACTGTGTTGTATAGAAGATACTGTACAATAATGAATTAGTCATGCCAAATATAACTATAAAACAAAGAACAAAGAAAGAAAACCCAATATGATTAAGTATAATTTTAACCAGCATATGTGGTGAATTTACAGGATGTCACAACTAATCAACCTCTTTCAAGCATATTCTTTTATAAAGCATCATTCTCTTGATTCTACTGCTTTAATCTGACTTACTCCTGACATTCAAACATTTCTGTAACTGATCTGAGAAAAAAGGGGTGAATTATTATGAAAGAAGAACATCTTTTTTTGCCAAGTACAAACAGACATATTTGTAGTGATTTTGTCATGAATCAGACTCACATCATGTTTGTTATTCATAAGACACGATCTGTGAACATGTTGCCAAAGCCTCGTACATCAAAAGTGTTGAGCAGAGAGTTCACAGAAAGGAACTTCTGATCACACGGAATGAAAAAACACCAAGATGAAGAAAAAAGCACAAGGAAGGAAATCGAGAGAGAAAGAGAAAATGGGCCAAACCATCAAGACAGGGCAGGTGGAGGAGGGGAGGACATGAGAGAAAAAAGTGATTAGGAAAGTAAAAGAAGAGAGGAGTGACTATAGTCAGGAATGCGTCTTCGCTTCAACTTCCTGCCTGCATATTCAAATCAAGCAACCTCCACATTCCTGGTGGCTGTTGACTTCCTGCTGTTTTCATCCTCATTAGACAAACAGACCAAAATAACTCAGACGGATAATAACATGCAAATCATAGCAAACAGACGAGGGCAGCGGAGGGATTCGGGGACGCTCCTTGCTCTGAATGTTCGCCTTGGGAACAATTATTATTTGCTTCCGTGGGTCGAACCTTGCTCCTCCTCAACACTGTTAATTGGGATTGGTCCAATTCCTTAGAGGGTTGATGATTAATTGGGGATGGACGGATTGAAAGTTGTTCTCATTTCTCTCCACAGTGGATAAACTCAGGAGTTTAGAAATGATAGTTTACATTTTGAGTGGATGGAAAATAAAAACCCTGAGATTAAGACATATTAGCCTCAAATAGTGGATTAAATTAACATTACAGCCCAATCAATACAGTACATTTGAGATTGATGTGATTGATATTTGAGAAATTTTAAAAAAGAGAGAATTCAAAATAATTGGGCCAAACCAATTTTCTTAAAAAACATTTTTAACAATTGCAATCAAGAAATAAGCTGAGCAGGATTTTTTTTTTACAATTGAAAAATAATTTCTTGTTAATTATTGGCTGACATGCATGGCCGGCAATACTGATATACAGTATATAGAACGTGCTTATATCAGTCTGAATGATTTATCAGTCAGGCTCAGTAACATAAAGGTTCCCTATGTTAAAGAATGGTACAAAGCTCATTGACGTTAGTTATAAAATTGCCTTTTATCCAAAGTTCTTTATAATTTACAATCTGATAAAGGAAAATATAAAAAGTGAAGTCTTTCTCGTCATGGTTGAGGAGGCGCCACAGAACTGACCTTTCAACAAGAATATACATTTAAGGGGTTTGAGCAGACAATGTATGCTTCTTATAGTTAGAAAATCACCTGTTAACATACTATACTACACATACTACTACAGTTGTCTGTTTATATGTAAAAAATAAAGAGTAAAAAGATAATGATAAAATAAGATAACGGAGAATAACTGAATAGTGGAATTCCTCTTTAGGTTTTTATTCATTTTGAAATAATGTGTTTCATTTAGTGGGATGTAGATGTGTCAGTGATGAATCATACCTTTTAACACTTCAAATATTTTCAAATTCAAAATGTCATAACCTCACTCCCTCTCTTAATTCTGCTATACACTCTGTATAATTTCTGTGTAGTTTCTTTATTCTTCCTTCTCTCTCGTCCCTCAGCTGTAGTCTCTCTCTACATTTCTCTTTATTCTCTCTCTCTGCTCACTCTACAGTATTCTTTTTTTATTCTCCCTCGCTCACTCTGTTTCTTTAGTCTTTCTGTTTCTTCTCTTTCTCCAACCCCCCTCTCCTCTCTTTATCTATGCGAGTGTTCAGTGTTTCTAATTAATTCCCAGTTTACAGTCATCTCTGAACGCACACACATACACACACACACACACACACACACACCCAGAGTCAGTCTGCTAATTGAATTCTTAAGCCTCCGCTGTTCATTAGCATTTTGCCTAGTAATGTGTTGTGTCTCGCCTGTGTGTGTGTGTGTGTGTGTGTGTGTGTGTGTGTGTGTGTGTGTGTGTGTGTGTGTGTGTGTGTGTGTGTGTGTGTGTGTGTGTGTGTGTGTGTGTGTGTGTCTGTGTGAATGACATATGGGCAGACCCGATTCATATATTAATGTAATATTCATTCTGGATGAATTGTTGCTGCTTTTGTGTGACTATGTGTCTGTGTGTGTGTGTGTAGTTGTATATGTATGTTTAAATTGTATAATGTCATAGCAACAAGCTTTATCATTGATGAACGAGCTGAGCTTTACATAAAGTTTCACCGTCATCACTTCTGACCAATTAAATCACAAATAGCACACAATTCAATGATCTGCCTCACATCTGTTGACTTCACCTGTGACCCATCATATACCCTAACCATCATTTTAAATGGTGACATTTTTTTGGTGGAGCCAAATACCATCCTCACTGCGATTGAGCGAGTTTTTTTGCCTTTCCAGCATTCATTACAATCGTGGAACATGCACCTCATCAGGTCCTATGCCTTAACATCTACCACCTCAGCTCCAGCCAAGCTCCACAACTCTTTAAACATATAAAAAGTCTTTAAAAACAGTAATAAGTGGATTCCAGCTCACAATGGTTGGGTAAATGTTTGGGATTTTTTTGCAGAAAGTTAAACTATCGTGAAATTTGACACGCAAATATGTGCCGATGACCAAAGGAAGGCTGTAGTGACAATGCTAACCTTTCAGGGGACTGTCATAGCTGTTGTAACGTATCGTAGCTTGTAGCTTGTAGCTTGTAGCTTGTAGCTTGTAGCTTAACTGATCCACAAAGGAAGTTTTCAGAGTTGTGAGACAGGAGCCAATGGTACTTATGTAATAGAATAGAATACCTTTATTGTCATAACATACAACAAAATTAGCTGTCTCTCTTAAAAGGACAACTACACCCCGTTTACTCTACTCACACGTCCATTCACTCACATGTACACACATGAAATGAAACTGTTGGTTGAATGAGTAAATAACTATAAAAATATCATATTAAATAGATGAATACGTCTTTTGAATAAACTGTGTTCACTCATTGTCCAGTTAGCGACGGAACTAAGCTAACAAGCCGTTGAGGTTTGCTAGCTGACCATTAGCAAACTTGATAGCTCGGGTTAGCTTCCCCTTCAATAACTTTTTATTGAACAGAGTGGTGTCACGCCGATGTAAATACAACAGTAGAGAGAAATGAGTGAGAAAAATCCACAAGCTATTTTGACTGACTAGTTGGTAGTTAGCTCATAAGCTACAGCTTCTAGCCACACCTATTTCACCACTGTAGGATTTTTCTGGCTCCAGTAACTTAACAAAATACTATGAATGTATGAAATGTAACATGTAGCCATCGCCTCCAGTTCCCTGTCCACATTCCTAGTAATACATTTGGGTACTGCTCAAGAGGTGATAGGCCCATTAAAATGCAAGTCCCAATAACTTTCAGGGCTTGGACTTTGTCTTGACTTGATTTACTTTAAAACTGCCAGGACTCAGAGTCCAGTAGTCACCAACTCACATTAAGTGATAATGACAACAGCCGTTAAAAGGCCGGTTTATGGGACGCTCCAGGTTATGCGTTGATACGTCTGCAGTGAAAATAAAGGTTGGTGTATGGTCGAAGTGGACGAGCCTGAACACACTACAGGCACGACTCTCTCTCTTTTACACACATACACACACACACACGCATATATTCTCTCTCTCTCTCACCTCCCAGTGAGCTGCAGCTGCTGGTCTCCTGTCTCTTTAATTGGTTCTAATTGACGGGGAGGATTCAGAGTCACTCCAGAGACCGAAACACTCGAACACAAAGAGCTGAGCGAGCTAAAGAGACGACCAGCTGACACACACTGCGACGGTAAGTATGTGTGTCAGTGTGTGTTTGCGCGCGTGTGCTATCCAGATCCTCGTTATCAGAGTCTCCGGAGTCATCAGCATGTTGATCAGGCAGTAGTTTATTTCAGTGTCACAAACACTCTGACCTCAGTTCTGCAGCTTCTCTGTCTGAATAAAGCCAACATTGATCAGGGTATAGATGTCCATGATGTGCGACATTTCAAAAAAATAGGAACATCAAACACTCACTTGACTGACTATAATTGCATTTTTGATGTCTGCGGATGATTCTGATAATCTGTAATAACAGTGTGACGAGTGGTTGTAATTTAAAATATCAGAATACAATCTACTAATTAGACAAATTATCTCAACATATTTCCAAATGCCTTTTCAGAGCTGAAAGGATTTGTCAATTCATGTGTTAATTAATTAGTTGACAAAAAAATAACATATTAGAATTTTTACCTCTTGTCTCAGACCAGCAGATTAAAGTTTTCACTCATTAAATCAAAATTTCTTAACATCTACTAACTACATTGGCAAAAAAAAAATTGTGTACAGACATAGAAAGTGCTGTGACGATGAATTCTAATTGGAGATCCTCTGACTTTCCCTCTAGTACCACCAAAATGTTGATGGTTTTTTTTTGTATGTATCTCTGGCTTTGGTGACTGACCTTCTCTAGCCCCACCAAGAGGTGAATATTTTTGTTTTTTATTGAAATATCTCAATGATTCATGGATGTATTACCATGGAATTTGGTTCAGATTTGTATATCCCCCTCAGGATGAATTGTAATAACTTAGGGGTGTGGCAGTGGCTTAGGAGATAGGCCATTTTTGATCCCTGGCACCTCCAGTTTCTGGATGTCAGAATGTCCTTGGGCAAAATACTGAACCCCAAATTGCTCCTGAAGGCTGTGCCACCGGTGTGTGTGTGTGTGTGTGTGTGTGTGTGTGTGTGTGTGTGTGTGTGTGTGTGTGTGTGTGTGTGTGTGTGTGTGTGTGTGTGTGTGTGAGAGTGAGAGTGAGAGTGAATGAGCATTGGAGACTCCTCCTGATGAGCAGGCTGGCACCTCGCATGGCTGCCTCTGCCATCAGTATACAAATGTGTGTGAGAATTGGTGAATGTTGGCATGTAGGTTAAGTGCTTTGAGCGGTCAGAGGACTAGAAAGGTACTACGTAATGATTCCATTTGATGCCCTGACTTTCCATCTAGCTCCATCATTAGATCAGTATTTCATTTTTCTCAGTACTATTGGTTTATGACCAAATGCAAAATCAACAATGTTTCCATCAGCTTCAAATGTTAACACACTAAAGTAAGATGGTAAACATGGTAAACATTATACCTGTTAAACAATCAACATGTTAACATTGTCATTGTGATCATGTTGGCAAGCTGTTTTTAGTTGTTCCTTCTACCCGTCTTCTTACCAAAGGGGACTGGGGCCTTCTCTGTCTGGGTCCCTCAGTTATGGAACTCACTGCCTGAGTATCTTTTAAATTACCTAAAACTAAATTTTATGAAAAGGCCCTCTTCTTTTTTTTTTTTTTTACTGACCGTATTTCTCATCTTTTTTTTATGTTTTTAATTCTATATTTTATCTCTATTTCATGGTTTTGAGTTGTTGGTTTTACTGTTTTATGCTTTGATGTTTTACATCTTGATTGCCAGTACTTTTATCACAGCTGTCAATTCTTCTCTTTTTATGTTTTACTTGATTTACTTGAGTACTATATAAATAAAGTTATTATTATTGCTGAAATGACATTGAATAAATATCATGAGATTAACAGACTACAGGACTATCCCTTATTTGAGTATCTAGGTATCTACAGAGATGGAACTTAATTCATGATTTATGCTGATATTTAGAAAAATAGACAATCATTTGCATCTGATTGTCTATTGTCTATTAATGTATACTGATATAGATACTGGTCTGAAAACCACTGGTGATCAGTCTCAGTTAAAGCAACAGCAGTAAATGTCATAAAACAGCAAACAAATGCTTGTGAACTGATCATTAGAGAAGTAATGATCAAGGAGAGCTTCAATCAGCTGATGGCTACTGCAGAGATCTACTGAGTATCTACTGAAAATGGGAAAAAATATACAATAATTTGCCATATGTTACTATTCTTTCTTTACTCTCTTCTTCTTCTCCACATTGAGTTTAACATGTTTGTTGACAGGATAAAAAACAGAGCTGCTCACAAACACCAAATGATTGCACTATTACTTTTCTTCCCTGCACGGTAACTATAATATTACATTCCTCAAACTTATGAGGAGCTGTCATACAGCATATTTACTACGCTGTGTAGAGTGCATACTGTCTATGATGGTGCACTTAAGCCTCTGTTGCCTCTCTGTGTGTTAATGTCTTCCATAAACTGTATTGATCTTAAGCCACACTCCACTTACTAAATTACATTACAGGTAAATTACTTTGCTTCTATTAAGTAAATATGAATAGTAAAATGAATGGAGGAAGCTGAAAAATACTGTGTGTGTGTGTCTGTGTGTGTGTGTGTGTGTGTACTAGTCGCCACAGTAACCGTCAAGGTCAGGTCAAGGTGTTGTGGGAAGATTAATCGGAATGAGGGAATCTCCTCTCATTTCTTTCCTCTTCTACTCCTCCCCTCCCCTCCCATTCTCTCTTCTCAAGGTTGAAGGAAAAAAAGGTTAAGATTGTTTAGTCGAGCAAATCACCTCATTTCTTTGCATTCTAGAGCCAAATGGAAACGAGAGAAGTGGAAGTGTTTACACCCAGAAAAGAAGAGGACCGAAAATGGAGCCCTGGGGAACACCGCAGCTGATATCTGCAGCTGAAGAGCTACGTTTATTATTATTATTATTATTATTATTATTATTATTATTATTATAAGAGCAGATTTGGATTAAAATACAGGATTTGAAGCAGGCAAGAGCTGAGCCTCACTAGCTTAAAGCATTCTATATCCATTCAATCCACGTCGACTCCACAGAGGCAGCCGTCTGTCAGCAGTTGAGGAGCTGAGATTACAAACCAGGTCTTCACCAGGCTGACTGACAGCAGACATTTACTGAAGCTAATTAGTTTTTCTCGTCGGCTCCACAAGAAGAAGTCAACAGTGTTTTAATGGCAGCTCCCGGAAACATCATATTTTGGCTTCACATTTGTGTAGTGGCAGCAAATGGAGACTCATCTCAGAAGATTTATTCATTTGGCAAAACAGAAAGAAACTACAGCCAACAAGACCATTTAACTGAGCACTGACCATCAAACTCCAGCAGAGAAAATAGCAAACAGAACTAAGATAGGCTAATTCTTCTGAGAGAGGCAGTTACTCACACGTGAAAGCTTCCTGTAGACCATGCAACTCTCGTATTCCATTTGGTTTGATTGTTTATAAAGCATAAGGTATAAATTATCATCTAATTCTGTGTGTTCCCCAATTTATTAACACAAGTTTTACACATATTTTTCGGAGAGTATGACCTCATTTAAATGAAATATACTTTTTTAGTTAACGCCTGTTATCCTCTCGGGTCAAAATTGACCCAATATTAGGAACATTGGTCAATATATTGCACATCAGTACACCACCACCACTTAGTACAACCTCAGAAATAAACATAAAGTAGAATTATCACCTTCTTAACAATGACAACTAGAACTGAAAATATATAAACTTCATAAATGTAGAATTTATAGCAGAGCTGTTGTATTGGATTGAATTAGATTGCACAGGTGTATCTATTGAAGAGGCCAGTGAGTGTATATACACACACTCTAGGAAACAGGTGAACACAGTGATTAGACTAAAAGAATGTATTGGCTGGAAGTTCCTTCTGTTGGCAGACTTCCATTACTGTGAGTGGGAGAGAAAGAATGAACTCTGAGTGGCTTCTAGCTGTTCCCAGCAGCAGGACCGGCATCTTGAAGAGCGCTGTGACATGTCATACATCTTTATATAGCCTACAGTCTATGTGTAGGAACTGTGAATGATGCCAAAAATGCTTCGAAAATCGTTTTCTATGTGACTTGGCCTTCAGAAAAATGGGTCGCATAGGCAGTTTAATAAAAAATAGAGTATTAAGATTTATTTAATATTAGAATATAGTAAAAAGGTTGGCTGTATGTGCTGTTAACCCATACATACTGCTCATATTTTGACTCATAATTAGTCTCTACATCAATTCACATTCAAAAATCAACAATCGACAATCACTATTTTATGGTCCAGGAGAACATTTTATAGAATATGATGAATACAACTTGTTTTATACAAAAAAGTATAAAAAATAATAAACACAGGTCAAATTTCTACATTTGCATTTATAAAAATGTGTATCAGCTGTACAAAAATGTCCAAAAAACGATGCATTTTATTTCGATTTTTGTATATTTGGGCTCACGTTACGCTAAAATAAATGTGTATAGGGTGTCTTTACGGCTCTTAAATGTTAAAATGGGTCAAATCTGACCCTGAACGGTATGTAAGGGTTAAAACATGAGTCATTTAATGAGTGTATAGAGTTAAATGGAATAGAATAGAATCGTTTCTTACCTGCCACGGTGACCTTGGCGGTCCGGCTCACGATGCTTCCCAGGCCGTCCATCGTGGCGAGGCACTGGTATTCTCCCTCGTCTGGCCGGTGATGCCGCGAGTGCACCACGTTCTGCACCAGCAACGAGCCGTTGGCCAGCTGTTGCCGCCGCTCGTCCACCACGGCGCTCAGCAGCACGCCGTCTTTGCGCCACGTGATGACCGGAGGTTCGAGCGCCGCGTCCGAGCGCGCCTGGCAGTCGAGCTGGAGCACGCCGCCTCGCACCGTCACCGTGTCCTGAGGCTCCTGGGTGAACGTGAACTCCACGAAACCTCCGAGACTAGGCGATGAAGAAGAGGAGGAGGAGGAGGAGGAGGCGTCCGAGGCTGGAAGGAGAAAGAGAAAAACGATGAGTCGTCAGGAATTCCGCAACGAACGGGAGGTCAAAGCCACCACCTTTACTGCCTGCCTCGAGTCCTTCAACCATGTGGAATCAAACTCTGTAGCGTTTCAGTATCAAAGCTTTGATGTTTTTATTAGCAGGGGAAGAAGAATTGTTATTTGATCATTTTCTTTAATCTACTCATCTATTTATTCATGTATTCATGTTTGGGTTTGTGTATGTATTCACTTCTTAACAGTTGTGTCAGATGTCTTCACAGCAAGACTACATGACAGAATGTGTTTAACCTCCAACCCGTGCCTTCACTCCACAGCATCACTCATCATCTCTATCAAAGCCACTTCAACCTGTTGTACTCTTTGTTTTTATGCTTTTTTATAAGATTTCGTCTAATCTCGCAAAAAAGCACTGACAGCGGCGGCGGCGGTGGCGTGCCATCTCTTATCCTTGATGTCGACGCTGCTAAAGAAAAAAAAAAAAGAAGTCTTTCATCCTGATCAGAGAGGCAGTTTGTTCGGTCAAAGCAGCGCCTGTGTGTTTCCTGGAAAGTCTGAATGGAAGGCTCGGAAACCTGGAATCACGTCACTACAGCGTGTCGGCAGGTTTTTTTTTGTTGTTTCCGACTTTACTTCCGACATTCCTTTTAAAAGCCTCACAGCTTCATTTCCTCCTGCATCACAACTGTCTCAGTCTGTCTCAATCAGCTCTCAGTGGTCATTTATCTGTAATGACTGCTTTTCCCCTCTCAGATAAGCTTTGTCTCTTTTCTCCAGAACATTCAGATTTTAGGAATATTACACTGAAATCTAAAACCACTCTCATCTAAAATGTTTTTCATTATTTATCTATTTCACTTAGCTCTTTTATTATAGTTCCTGCACGTCTTCTTTCTCTTATAATTAGTGTCAGATTAAAATAGCTCCCTAGGAATCTCTAAAAAGGAAGTTATTAAGAATTTACAGCCTGAAATTTGACCTATCTGTAAAGACACAAGAGCAAGAACTCGAAGGAATTACCTACAGCTTTGCAGTTTTCGAGTGCTTTTTGTGCTGTTAACTGACCAACTACTCATAGATAGCTGAGCAGTTGGACTCAAATGCAGAGACGGAAGGCAAAAACAGGCCTGAAGAAAATGTTCATTATTCTTGTGATCGTAGGAACCAAAAAAACACCAAAGAACTGACTGAGCTGAGCAAAAACTAAACGCAAGGATGATCTGCAAACTTTCAGTACACACAGAGCGAATACATTGATGAGGAACTGGTGACTAGATAGGAGAAGGCTGGGAGTTTATTGGCCGAGAGAACACTGGAGACAAGGCAGGGCTAATGAGACTGATGCAGGACAGGTGTTGGGAAAGAGTGCAGAAAAACAGAGCAAACTGAAGATCAAAACCCAGAAAACACAACATCTTACATAACCCAGTATACATTAAACCATCCAAGAAAAACCCAATGAACATAAACCCAGCTATCCAATAACAACCCAAATATAAAATGAGCCAAACCAAATGACCAAAAGGGCCAAACAACAGAAGCATAACAGTAGAAACCAAGAGAACAAACACAAAAGAGTCCAAAAAACCATGAGGCCATGACAAACTTCCCAAAAATACAGCTCTGAACCATCTGTTTGTGTCTTGTTTCTAAGCTTATTTATCCTGATAGTAACTTTATCATAGCTGGTAACATTAACAATCATTTACTGATGTAAAAGTACCAGTGCAACAATGTAAAAATACCCAGTTACAAGTAAAAGTTCTGCATTTAAAATCCTGCTTCAGATAAAGTCCAGTGGTTGTCAATAGAGCCAGACCAATATATCAATCAGCTGATATAATCACAGATATATGTTGACGAATATTGCACTTTTTTTATTGCACTATTGATATCTTTTAAATGATATAGGCAGCATTTTGTGTATATTTGATCTTAATTCTATTGCAGGTATTTATGCGGATATCACCAGCGTGACATTTCATTCACAATGCTCTTCTTCAGACTAAAAATCAACTAGAACATCATCATCTTAAATATATAAAAGGCCATGGTCACCTGACACTCACATGATGTGTCAACCCCACCTAATACTCCACAGGTGTTCATATAGGTGCCAACAAAAGAATGTATAAAGAAAAAGAAAAAGGAATATGGGTTATAGTATATGGGTTGTAGTGTAAGCATTTTGCATTTATGTACATATTCATATACATATACTATAAGATTATCGGCTAATACACTGATATTGATCGGTATCAGCATAAGCCCCAAAAATCCATTATGGGTCGGGCTCTTGTTCCCGATCTAGGGGTCGGGCCCCTCTAAGCATTCACAAGATAAATCTGAGAGGTTGTGAAATGATTAATGAGAGGAAAGAAGAAGTTTGGTTATATTTGTGTACGATTGTTGAACTTTTCTCTCTTTCTTTCCATGCCTTCACCTCTCCGGGCCTCAAACAGATCATTAAATAAAACCATGTGTGAAGTTTAGAGAGTAGATGTGTGTTTGGAGGAGCTGCTAACAACACATACACGACTGAAACACGACAAGAAGACGCAACTACACGCTGATTTTGGGAACAACTACTAAGAATCCTTACATGTTCAAATCACACAAATCCATAAACCAAATATTTACCAAAATAAAATAAATCCCCCTAATCTTGATCCAACCCATGACATCATTGGTAATGTAAGGAAGAGTTTGAAGGCAGGAAATGGTTCGTGGCGAGTTACGACACGAGCTAAATGATGACTAGATCAATAAACAATAAGTGATCTTAAACACTTGTCTCTCTTGATTAAACCCATGAATGCATTTAAACATAACTAAACAAACCATACAGATGTTATACTGTCTGAACAAGCCAATCACAAGCATGAAACCAAATATAATGGAGACAAATGGTGTGATCTCATCCTCTTTGTCACAGATCCATAAAATAAGCACATTTTATTTGTCAAAATAAAGGTCTAACGCTGTTTTAAAGCTTTTTCTACATAACCAGAAATGATATTGTGGTAGAAAGATAGTGATTTGTTTTTTATTTGCTTATTTTATCAGCCGAAAAATAGTCAGCTGAGTGAAAGTATTGGAATGATAACAGAATCCGGTCTCCCCTAACTTTTCCATCTTCATTTTCCTCATTCGTTTTGTTCCCTTATAATCCTTTTCCTTCCCTCATCCATCCTTCCCTCCTTCCTTCTTTTCGTTCGTGCCTTCTCTCTCTCTCTCTCTCTTTTCCTTCATGGTTTCCTTCTTATTGATTCCCCTTCAGCAGTCCTCCCCCTCTCTCTCTCTATCAGTAAATCACTATCTTGACAGCTCTATCTGTACTCACTCCCACTGGTCACACACACACACACACACACACACACACACACACACACACACACACACACACACACACACACACACACACACACACACACACACACACACACACACACACACACACACACACACACACACACAGTCACTTCATCAGTGTGTCCTTGTCCTCGTTGTCCTGCAGTTTGATGCTATCACTCTCAGTCTGCTCTCTCTCTTCTTCTCCTCCCTTTCAATGCCTGTCTTTTTTTCTCTCTTCATATTTCATCTCCAGCATGAAGGCAGGTTTTCACTTCAGTCTTTTTTTTTAACACAAACACTTTATTTCACAGTCCATCATTTCTGAATCGTTTCCCCTCATGATTTCCATGAAGTTTCAGGGAAAGGATAATCTACTTTATTCATTCATTTTAATTAAATTGCAGTTTAACCACACAGAGCATAGAATGTCAGCTGAACATGCACAACTATGAAATAACCTGCAAAATATCTTGTTAATTAAAATGTTACCAAAGTTCAACTGACTGACAAAAAATAATCTTTTAATCCAGAGGTGTCAATCATACGGCCGGAGGGCCAGAACCGGCCCAGCGAGGGGTCCAATCTGCCCCACTGGATAACTTTGCAAAGTGTGAAAATTCCAGAAGAGTAACTCCAGTTTTTCAATAAAATGTGCATCTAATGCTATTCTCACTTATTTCCACTCATCATTCACAGTTTAGGCTTTTCTTTTTTCCTTCACATCTGAATCTCACTGCACGTCACATCTTTCCTCCTTTATCATCTTTATCTCTTACCAAGGTACCACTAGATGCTTTATGTTTTATATCTATATAATACATCATTCATAGGTTATTATGCAATGATCAAACTGTATGTGGCCTTTAAACTAAAATAAGATGACACCCCTACTTTAAATCATTCTTTTGGTTTTGGACTGTTCCAAAAGAGTTCCAAACACAACAATAACTGTGAATAAAACAACTGGATTCTAATAAAAAATACTGTGATGAGCATTTGAAACTATTTTCACATATTTTATAGACTGAATGATTCACCAATGTAGAAACATCAGAAGATTCATTGGCAATTAAAGTCATTTTTAGTGGCGATGTCAGAATTCACAACTACCGTCAATTTGTGGTCCAGAGCTGGTCACTGATTTCAACTCATTTCTTAACACGCAAACATCTGAGAAAGCTCAAAATGAAACACAGAGGATGAAAAAACAAGAAAAACTGTCAATCATTCTGAAGACTCTAAATGTACACATTGATACATAGATGGATTACAAGCATCTACTGCTAACTAAACCCACTCCCCTCTTCCTATGTGTGTATTCTTCCTTCACATTACTGTACAGCTGTACAACATGCTGGGTACATTTCACTGAGACACTCCACAGTGAAGTTAGTAAAAACCATTTAAATCAGTCTGACAGCTCTGCTTCAAGAAAACTCAACTTTCATCTCTGGTTTTTCTTTGATGGTTTCCTACAACATCTCACACATGTGCTTAGTGTAATATCTGTACTGTGGAGTGTAAGTGTGGATTTTCTGTGGCACGAAACTTCAGAAAGCCGTCAGACTCTGGTGTCTCTCAGGTGAAGTTTTTGATGCAGCAGCAGCACCTGACAGTTCTGCTTTACTTGGAATATGTCAGTCTGGGTGTCTTGGTGCTATGTAAGAGGGCCAACGAGAGGGGAGGGGGGGAGGGGCTTTTACATGTCTAGACTAGAGCTTTTTGGAGGTTGAAAAGTTTGGACCTAATCTGAAATGATCCAATGAAAAGCATGTTCATTAATGACTGATTAGCACTGTTAGACCTGGTTCATGAGCCCTGAGGGGAATTAGGATCCAGAATTCGATGACCTGACAAAACCTCAAACAGAGAGGGAACACAAACTCTGGCAGCATGATGCTCCACCGGTAAAAAAAAGAAAAAAAGAAAGAGCGACACATTTTAGAAATGAATATAAAGTCAACAAGACTCTAACAGACCTGATTCCACTGAAAACAATCTGGATGAATCCCAGTTTAGACGCTCTGATAAAGTGAGGAATTTTCTGCGACCTCAATTATGCGTCAGCCGACCCCCCCGCGCGGGTCCGACACCACGGTTTGAGAAACTCTGAGAGACAGTTTTCTAATAGAGGTAGAGGGATATAAAGCTATCCAGGAGTTTAACTGATAAGAGGAGAGTCAGTGACAGCGACGTGGACCACAGCCAAGACCAGCTGAACACACGCACACGCACACACACACACACACACAAACACACACACACGCACACACACAGAGCGGCTGACACCATGGGTTAGTGTCTGAAAAGCAGACTGCATTAAGACTCTGGAATGCATCCAAAAAACTGTGTGTGTGTGCGTGTGCATGTGTGTGCGTGTGCGTGCGTGTGTGTGTGTTTAAACTCGGTGCCAGCTGCCGCCTGCCAGCAGAGCATCATCTTAACTGAAGAGAGGAAACATGAACAGAAGAGAGGAAAGAGATTGAAAATTCATTGAGAAAATAGAAATGTGTCCCAGATCTACGACTACTACAAGCAGGCAGCAACATGTCAACAATGACCTTATGAGCAGATAATAATAATCAATGTCAGTAGAAGATGTTAGTAATAAAACATCTGATCAAACATCATCCTGCTCAGTCCTGGAATCACTCTGGAAATGTGACTGATCACAGTTTTAGTCTTCAAAACTAACACCAACAGTTTCTAAAGTCTGCATTTGAAAGGTAAAACTAGTACTTATGTCTGAGGGAGGAAGAGAAATAGAAGGAGGAGGAGAAGAAATAGAAGAAGGTGAAATAGAAGAAAAAAGAGGAGAAGAAGGAGAAGGAAGAAGAGGAGGAAAAAGGGAAGAAGGAGGGGAGAAACAGAAGAAGGAGGAGGAGGATGAGAAATAGAAGAAGGAGGAGGACAGATAGAAGAAAAATGAGGAAAAGAAGGAAGAGGAAGAGGAGGAGGAGAAACAAAAGAAGAAGGAGGAGAAATAGAAGAAGAAGGAGAAGATATAGAAGGAGGAGGAGATATAGAAGACAGAAGAGGAGGAATAGAAGAAGAGGAAGAAGGAGAAATAGAAGAAGGAGGAGGAGGAGGAAGGAGAAGGAGAAATAGAAGAAAGAGGAAGAGGAAGAATAGAAGCAGAATGAGAAGGAGAAATAGAAGGAGGAGAAGAAAAAGGAGAAATAGAAGAAGGAGGAGATATAGAAGACAGAGGAGGAGGAATAGAAGAAGAGGAAAGGAGGAGGTGGAGGAAAAATTGAAGGAGGAGGAGGAGGACAAGAAATAGAAGAAGACAGAGGAGGAGGAGGAGGAGGAAGAAGAAGAATGAGAAGGAGAAATAGAAGAAAGAGGAAGAGGAGAAATAGAGGAAAGTGAAAGGAGGAGGAGAAATAGAAGAAGAAGGAGAAGGGGAAATAGAAGAAAGGAAGAGGAGAAATAGAAGAGGAGGAGGAGAAATGAAGAAGGAGGAAGAAGAAGACAGAGGTGGAGGAGGACAAATAGAAGAAGGAATAGAAATAGAAACAGGAGAAGAAAGAGAAGACAGAAGAGGATGAGGAATAGTAATAGGAGGAGAAGAAGAAATAAAAGAAGAAGGACGATAAATAGAAAAAGGAGGAGAAATGAATGGAGGAGAAATAGAAGGAGGAGGAAGTAGGAGGAGGAGGAAAAATTAAGGAGGGAGAGGAGAAGGGGAATGAAGAAGGAGGAGAAGTGAAGAAAAGGGAAGACAAATAGAAGAAGAAAGAAGTGGGAGGAGAAAGAGGAGAAGAATGAGGAAAAATAGAAGGAGAAGAAATACAAGAAGAAGAAAGAGGAGGAGGAATAGAAGGAGGAGGAAGAGAAACAAAAGGATGAGGAGGAGAAATATAAGAAGGAAGAAGAAGAGGAGGATAAATAGAAGGAGGAGGACAATACAAGAAAAAGGAGGAGGAGAACACAAAAAGATGGATGAGAAACAGAAGAAAGAGGAGGAGAAGAAATAGAAAGAAGGATGAGGAGGAGAAATAGAAGAAAGAGGATGAAGAAAAACAAGAAGAAGAATGAGTAGAAGAAGAAGATGAAGGAGAAGAAGAAGAAGATGAAGGAGAAGAAGAAGAAGAAGAAGAAGATGAAGGAGAAGAAGAACCTGGAAAGAGTAAAAAGAAAAGAGCTTGATTGCCGTGAGCTGAGAGTTTCTGCTTGATAAGCTTAAAAAAAGTTCGAGCAGCTGGAGGAATGAACTGCAC